>NC_057397.1:19896796-19900957 GCF_019320065.1 Cervus canadensis | reverse complement strand
AAAAAAAAAAAAAAAAAGCCAGATCTGTTAAAATCAGAGCACAGAGCTACCTGGAGAGAAGGAGAAGCTAGTAATTTGGGGTTGAACATACCATACTTCAGTGTCTGAAAGTAAATCAGTCAGTCAGGCCGGGACACAGTAAATTAGAGAGAGAGAGGTTAGAGAGAACCACAGCCAGGTCTTGCAGACACTTTTAGGCAAAGATAAATTTGGGACAAAAGCCATCAGGGCTGTGACCAAGTGTGGTGTGATCACATTTTAGAAAAATCTCTGCATTGATGACTGTGTGAAAAATGGGTATTAAAGATTTAGAATGAAAGTAGTGAGACAAGGATGCAATTAATTAGGTGGTGGATGGTGGTGAAATAAACGTGGATGGTGAGACATGCGGACTCAGGCTGTCTCCTGGGCACAGAATAAGTTAAGACATGCTGACGGCCTGACTCTGAGCACTGGCCAAGAGGAAGAAATCAATTACTGCTGGGGTATTACTTCAAAACTTGTGCTTTGAGAAGCACCATTGTGGGAGCTCTACATGGGGAGTGTTGAGTTTGAAATGCTTATTTAATATCCAACTGGAATTGTTAATTGGCTATATCCCAATACTGTGGTGTTGGAGAAGGCTCTTGAGAGTCCCTTGGACAGCAAGGAGATCCAACCAGTCAATCCTAAAGGAGATCAGTCCTGAATATTCATTGGAAGGACTGATGCTGAAGTTGAAGCTCCAATACTTTGGCCACCTGATGCAAAGAACTGACTCATTAGAAAAGACCCTGTTGCTGAGGAAGATTGAAGGCAGGAGAAGAAGGGAACAACAGGGAATGAGATGGTCGGATGGCATCACTGACTCAATGGACATGAGTTTGCGCAAGCTTTGAGAGTTAGTGATGGACAGGGAAGCCTGATGTGCTGCAGTCCATAGGGTCACAAAGAGTCAGACATGACTGAGCGACTGAACTGCTACCTCAACACAAAATAAAGTTTAAAGTTTGGGGGGAAAAACACCCAACTGCAGACATCAAGGGCACAAGCTGATATACAGGTCCGGGATGTACAGAGACATGTCAGGACTTGGGGATATATTGGAGAGTCACAACCTATAGGTGTATTTAAGCCATGAAACAGTTGAGATCACAGACAGAGTTAAGTGGATGGCCAAGATAAATGTGCCCAAGAGCCAGAGCAGCAACATTTTAAAGACAAGAAGAAAATGGTGAAGACAAACAAGGGAAAAGAAAAGAAAGGAAATTCATGGGAATATTGTATACGAGGAAAAACTGAATTTTTCTTTGGACAGAATCTTGGGGGAAAAATGGGTTCAAGATGGAAGACACAGTGAAGTGTGTCAAATACTGAAAAGCATCTGGGTGAGCTATAAACAGAGAAGCAAGTGCTGGATTCATGAGGACACAAGGTGAGGCCAGAGCCTGGCCAGGGAGGGTCTGGGAGTGTGCGGGGATAGACGAAGACATTATTTTGACCTGACTTAGGAATCAAGACCAGTGTCTAAAATCCCTCGAGAACGTGGCCCACACTGATTAGGTGATCACTTGAGCCATGTACATGGGCATCCACTTCCCTGGTGCTATTGCTGAAACCAGCTGAGCCCAAACTGTTGTGTCTTCCATTAGCCTGTCAATTCAGTGTAATGACCTCTCAAATGGGCTTTCCCTGTGGCTCAGTAGTAAAGAATCAGCCTGCAATGCAGAAGCCGCAGGAGATCCAGTTTCAGTCCCTAGGTTGCGAGGATTCCCTGGAGGAAGAAATGGCAACCCACTCCAGCATTCTTGCCTAGATAATCCCATGGACAGAGGAGCCTGGTGGGCTATAGTCCATGGGGTCATGAAGAGCACCTCTCAAATATGTCTCCACTGAGGAACACCATGAAACGACCTCAGAACTTCTTTGCGGTCTTTGGGAGAGGACTTATCACTAACACTAGGTCACCAGGACACAAACGGAAAACCCCAGAGAAGTGACTGGGCTAAAGGAGGTATTCCCCTCAGGCCAGAAAATTTCCATTTCTGATTTCCCTGCAGGTGTCTCATTCCCAGACAGAGTCTTTCGTACAGTAGAGCTAATCCAGTCCTCACGTGCTGCTTCATGTCATACATAGCCGATGCCCCAGCAACAGAACGTCTTGATTCACGGCCACATGGAATGTGACAGCTCATGTGGCCTTTTCTCCCGAGATGGTGGTGGCATTTCTCTAGGTCCCTGGGAGAGAACTAGGATCATACACATGCCCTAGAAGCCAGAAACCGGGAGCATGTGGTCAGTTACCCAAAGGATGAATCAGGAGCATCTCATCACTTCTTTTCAGCAGATTATCCAAGCGGAGTATTTAGGCAGTAGAAAAATTCCTCTCCCATGATGAAACAGAGATTTCTTCCTATGCTGGCTTTCATTCTGCACCAGGTCCAAGAAGGTCAGCTCAGTGTATTGCTCCCTAGCGCTGAGTTACTCTCATGGAAACCTGCGGTCACATACTCCTGGGACCTTGACTGGTGTGTGAGTCACTATCTGTTTGCCATGGTCTTCCCTCATGCTTTTTATTGTCTGTCTCAACCCCTTCCTTGGCCAGAAGTGGTCGTTTATCCACTTCTAACATAGAACTTAACCACCGGGCCTGCAACAGTCAGAGCCTCATAAGAAGCCTTGACCCCATGCTGAGGAGGGGTCCTAGGATTCAGCAGTTACAGAGTTTCAGCGTGTGCTCACTCCTGTCCAACTCTTCATGACCGCATGAACTGTAGCCCCCCAGACTCCTCTCTCCATGGGATTTCCCAGCCAAGAATACTGGTGGGTTGCCGTTTCCTCCTCCAGGGTATCTTCCCAACCCAGAGATCAAACTCAAGTTTCCTGGGGCTTCTGTACTGTTAGTTGGATTCACTACCACTGAGCCACCTGGCAAGCCCCACAGAGTCACAGTCCTGCCTGGTAAGTTGCTTACTGTTGGAGCCATTTTCACAATTACCTGTGAACTGGTGAGCTTTAGGAAATTCAAAGGAAGTCATTTAATATCAAACATAGAGTTGAGTGTCATATGCGTCCACTGCCAGCACCTTCCACACATACGTGCAACTTTAACCACAAACCCGGGGCCACTGAATCAAGCAGAATGAAAGGAATATTTTGAGGGGAAATAAAGATGTATACAACTGCATCCTTCCCCGAGTTTCCATCCAGAACAGGGAGTCCGTGTCTCACACCCCCTCACATTCATCACAAAGGCTCGGTCAGCTATGAGTCACCAGCCCTGGGAACTGGTTTCCTCTCTGTTTATGTAACAAGTCTTCACGTGGCTCAGTGCAGTTTTCAATGTGACAGCTGCTCTGAGGGTGACACGGAGTGTGGTCTGTTCATGGCATTATGTGTTATTGCCTTTTCCTTTTGTCTTAGACAACTGCAGATTGACTAGATGGAGAATTTGCTGTTTTCTAACCTTTTGCAGCATTCTCCAGGGAGGCTAGTGTTATGAGTAAAGAATAGGTCAGAATAAAGCTGCATTTCAGTCAACACTGCTTGTCACCCCCACACAAAGCAGTTTAAAGGCTGGCAATGCACTCACACCTCTTTCTGGGGGCCTCCATCTACAGCATTGATGATGGAGACTATCGCTTATCACATCAATTGTTTCCTCTTGCCTGAGTCCGTTTGTCTATAACACCACAGACTGGGGGGCTTGCAAATACCAGAAATTTTTCTCACACTTATGGAGGCCAAGTTCAAATTCAATCACAAGCCTGGTCAGTTGTGGTGACGACCCTCTTCCCACTTCACAGCCAAGCCTCCCCACTGGGTCCTCACAGGGCGCAAGAGGCAAGGGACCACTATGGGGTCTTTTTGTAAGAACACTCATCCCATTCACATGGGCTCCAACCTCAGGACCTCATGTGCCCCCAGGGGCCCCACCTCCTGACACCAGCATCTTCAAGGGCTAGGATATCAACATTGGGATTTGGGGGGGACTCAAACATTCAGAACTCAGCACCTTGGATACAAGAAATGAGTGGTCTCCCCATGCAGGGTGAGTGACTGAAATGCCTGTCAGCCTGCATATCCCATAAACTAAGAAACGAACTATGCAACTTCCTTCACGTTGCAAAACCCCCTGAGCTAGTAACTGGGCGGGTTTTTTTTTTTTTTTTTTTTTTTTTT
>NC_057397.1:18374052-18400714 GCF_019320065.1 Cervus canadensis | reverse complement strand
TAAGTGATGGTCATCACTTTGCATTTATAGACTCTTCGTGTGACCTTTGGACAGTTCACTAACTTTATTGAACTTTTGTTTTCTTATTTACAAAATGAGTGGCCCAAACCTGATGATTTTTAAGGTATTTTTTTAGCCCTACTGAAATTCTTTGTGCAAAGTGTAGTGATTAAGAGAACAAATCTGATGCTAAACTGCCTTGTGTCCCAGATCAACTACTTCACGTCTGTTTGATTAGACTTGTTGCTTTGCCTCTGATCCCTCATTTGTAAGATGGGAAGCCTCATAACACACTCTCACAGTGGGGAGATATGAGCGTGGAGACTGTTCAGTGTAGTACTTGGCACAAAGTTCTTAGTAAGTATGAGCTATTTTTGAAATCAAGTCAAGGAAGATGGCAGAGCAGGAAGTTCCAGGAACATGTCCCTCCAACAAAACAACAACTGAACCTTCAAAAATGTCTCAGGCAACTGTTTGGAACTTTGGATTTAATAGGACACTTACAATGTTCGGGGAGAACTTGATGAAGATAATGGTAAATTTCAGTAAATCTTGGTTGAATTCAGCGTTCACGCTGCTATGGCTGCCATTGGCCACCTCCAGCCCCGTGGCAGGAAGCTGTCAGGCGCTAAAGCATTCCTCATGCAGCTTGCTGGTGCCATGGTGGGCAATGAGGATTTTGTCCTCCAGCAATGAGGGTTGTGAGTTTTGATTGTTGGTTGCTGCTTTTGATTACTGTGGGCATGACAGAGCGGTCAGCCATTGTTTCACTCCACTATGGGCTGAAGTTGCTTTCCGGATATTGGGGGATTTAAGAGACAGAACTCTCTCTTCCCCCACTCTTGGGAGTCAGACTTTTGAAGAATCCTTTGGTTAGGTCAGGCTGTTATCAGAGACAAATGAAGAGAAAGTTTAGTTTCTCACATACAGTAAGAATACACAGTTTGCAAAACTGCTTTGGAAGAGTCACAGAAGGATAGCTCCAGCTCTCGGCAAACAAAAATCGTTCCTGAGGAGTGGGGAAATTAGATTTCTAGAATTACCACAGCATAGTATTCACAATACCCAGTTCTAAATAAAAAACATACAAAGGAACAGGAAAAGTATTTCTCCTTCATAGGAAATAAGAATTTGACAGAAACCATCCCTGAGAAGGTACATTGGAATTATATCTCCAAATCAATGTCTTAAACTGCCCTGTAACAGATGCTAAAGTGACTTCTTCAGGCTAATATGAAAGGATACTAAACAGCCTCTTGAATCCATAAGAAAAAAATGAATATCAGTAAAGGTAACTACATAGGTAAAATATAAAAGCTGGTATTATTGTATTTTAGATATTTGTAATTTCTCACTTTTTCCTATATACACCAATCATTATAAATCTCTGTGGACATATAATAGATATATAATATATGAAGTTGTAATCTGTGACAATAACCATATAAAGGGGAAGAGATGGAGATGTACAGGAGCAGAGTGTTTATATGATATTGAAACTACTTTGAGATTATTCAGACCAGGCTGTTACATCTTTTAAGATGCTAATTGTAATTTCCAAAGTAACTACTAAGAAAATTTAAAAATACAGAATAGGAAAGAAGAGAATTAAAATGATACACTCCCAAAAAATCAACTAAATATTTAAAGAGCAGTAATAAAAGAACTAAATAAAGAACAACAACCAAAGACACATACCTAAAAAGAATAAAAACCACATACATAAAAAGAATAAAAAAACACTAGGAAACCAATTTATAAATGCCTAAAGCAAATCTGCCTTTATCATTAATCACATTAAATGTAAATGAGTGAAACTCAGCTATTAAAAGGTAGAGATTGGCAGACTGAGTTTTGTTTTTTTTTCCCAAAGGGTCCATCTGTATACCGTCTACCAGAGATTCACCTTAGGTGTGAGAACACAAAGGGATTGAAAGTAAAGGGATGGAGTAAGATATTCCATGCCAATAATAATCAGATGATTGTGAGACAATGTCCACTTTAACTCAGATTATAAGAGATAAGGAAAGGCATTTATGTTGATAAAAGTTTTAGTACATCAAGAAGAGATAACAAATATAAACATGTGGGCGCCTAAAAAAATGTTCATGGATTGGACAACTAATAATATTAAGATGTCAGTACCACCCAAAGCTATCCATAGAATCAGTACAATCTTTATCAAAGGATTTGAATTTAGGGGGTAGTTTTTCTATTTTTGTTTGTTTTACAAATAAAGAAAACCTCATCTTAAAATTCATATGGGGCTTCCCTGGTGGCTCAGTGGTAAAGAATCCACCTACCAGCGAAGGATACTTAGGTTCTGTCCCTGATGTGGGAAGATCCCACCTGCCATGGAGCAACTGAACCCACATGCCACAACTATTTAAATAAATAAAAGTTTTTAAAAATTCTTATGGTGTCTCAGGAGACCCTGAATAGCCAAAATAATCCTGAAAAAAAGACTAAAGCTAGAAGACTCACAATCTTCATTTCAAAATTACTGCAAAGCTACAATAATCAGTTGGAGAAGGCAGTGGTACCCCACTCCAGTCAGTACTCTTGCCTGGAAAATCCCATGGATGGAGGAGCCTGGTAGGCTACAGTCCATGGGGTCGCTAAGAGTCGGACATGACTGAGCGACTTCACTTTCACTTTTCACTTTCATGCATTGGAGAAGGAAATGGCAACGCACTCCAGTGTTCTTGCCTGGAGAATCCCAGGGACAGGGGAGCCTGGAGGGCTGCCGTCTATGGGGTCGCACAGGGTTGGACATGACTGAAGTGACTTCACAGCAGCAGCAGCAGCATAATAATCAATAATGTGATAGTGACATAAAGGTAGACATATAGACAGTGAGTTGAACAGCATACCCAAGATAAACCCTTATACATATGATCAATGGAATGCTGACGCAGGTGCCAAAGCCATTCGTGTGGAAAGGATAGTCTTTTCAACAAATGATGGCTGGGAGAATCAGATGTCCACATACAGAAGAGTGAGGTTAAAGTAGACAAGGAATATGAACAAACATTTCTGCAGAGAAGACACACAAATGCCAGTGAGAATGATGGTTTTCCAGACAGACTGCCTCTACTCAGGTCTTGGCCTCCCACTTACTAGCTACGTATTCTTATTGCACTTCTCTGTGCTTCAGGGGGTCTCCTCTGAGGTTAAAGGTGTTCATGAGTGGAGGGCGTCTAGCACCTAAGAAGCGTGAGGAAATGTTTGCTGTCTTGATTGTCGTCATACGCTTGGCCACATCCAGGTGCCAGTGCAGGCGTCTGCACCCTGGTTCCTGTCCTGCTTTTCACTCATCTTCCAAGCAGACCACAGGCTTCACCTCTAAAATGCAGATGATTCTGTGTGCCCTACTTTCCTCTCAGGGTAGTTACCAGAATCAAGTGAGATAATTTAAGGGAAAGTAATTTATAAAATGTTCATTTAATTAGTGCATGAAGCATGAACATAATAATAAACATTATTATAATTAAGCATTAATATAATTAACACAACAATGCATGTTATTTTTATGCTTTCCCTCTCCTAATAGACTAAGCTTCTTATTGAGTTCATCCTATTCTTATTTGTGTCATTTGGTTTACTGAGTAATTTCTTGTGTATAATAGTGCTCAGTAAATGTACTAGAGAAGAATTTAATTGATATGGTATAAACTTTTTATTTTTTAAATTTATTTGTTTTTGGCAGTGCTCGGTCTTGGTTGCTCTATATGATCTCTTCTCTAGATGCGATGAGTGAGGGCTACTTTCTTTGTCATGGTGCATAGTCTTCTCATTGCAGTGGCTTCTCTTGTTGCAGAGCACCATGGGTTCCAGGGTGTGTGGGCTTTAGTAGTTGCAGCACACTGGCCTTAGAGCACAAGCTTGGTAGTTATGGCACACAGGCTTAGTTGCCCCACAGCATGTAGAATCTTCCTGGACGAGGGATTGAATCCATGTCTCTGGGTATTTGCAGGTGAATTTGTAACCACTGGACCACCAGGGAAGTTTTGAAATACTGTAGAATTTGTAATTATATGCAATACTTGAGTGTTGTTTTATTTTCTGAGAGGGTGCAGCAGGCTTTTTTGAATTAATGTCAATAGCTGTTTGGTCTGTTTTGACAAAAATGACGAAAAGATCATCTCTTTTTATGCTTCCCTGGTAGCTCAGATGGTAAAGAATCTGCCTGCAATGCAGGAGACCTGGGCTTGATCTCTGGGTCAGAAAGATCCCCTGGAGAAGGGCATGGCTACCTATTCCAGTGTTGGAGTGCTTGGAGAATTTCATGGACAGAGGAACCTGGCAGGCCACAGTCCATGGGATTGCAAACAGTCTGACACGACTGAGCAACTAACACTTTCGGAGTGATAATTTACAACCATAGGTGTAGATATCTCTAAATATACATTTTAAGGGACTAAGAATTCAGTTGATATTATATTTAGTTGATAGATAGTAATAAACTCATAAAAGAAGATAGAATCACATGTAGAATTGTTTCCTTTGAAGATTCACTTTGCAAATTATAACCGTTTTAAAGACAAAAATGAAATATGAAAAAGATTTCCATTTGTGTAAGTCTGTACCCTCTTGCAGCTTCACACACATGGACTCAGTGTCTCTCTGGGAACTGGGGCTTTGCCCTGCCTGTCCCCAGTAGCCCACTCAGTGGAGCCCAGAAAGAGGAGAGTGTTAAACAGTACCCAGTGGATGGAAGGAAACAACCCCATCATTGAGGAAAACAATTCCTTATGTGCTTGTCTTTGTATTAAGAAACAAGAATGATTTAAGTTTGTTAAGTAGAAAGTCATTTATGTTAATTTTTCAAATAGTATGTTGAATACAGGTGAGCCTGGTTCTATTTAAACATGTCTAAATTGCAAAGCGGAGCTTCTGCACGGTGAACTTACATCCTGCTTGTCTCGATCAGGGCACTGGGCAAGCTCGTACCTGAGGAGACTTGGGAATGTGGGTGGGTGTTTGTAGCTTAAAGGTATGTTTCAGGCTGTGTTACCAGCCTTCCAGGGTGAGGAGTTGAAAAGGTAATGGCATCCTAACTGCCCCATGGTCATACAGTCACTCTCAGGTCAGGCAGGCTCAGGAGGCCTCGGTAATAAGTTGGGACCACCCTCAGATCCTGTTCTGCAGCCGTGTTTGTGGGGCTGTGGCACCCAAGACCTGGTCTGGGCAGCTCTGGGGGGACACGCTATCGGGTGGACTCACCTGGCGGAAGGTAGTGGTAGAAGCTAAGTGCAGGAGGTTTTGTCCCCTCCCCTGGGTTAATGCACAGGGCTGCAGCCTCAGCTCATTGTGGGGTCTCAAGGGAAGCTTTTCTTTTGTGGGGCACACTCTCACTGTTTAAAGGCCCAAACTTGTATTTTTTGTGTCTGGCTCTAGTTACTTTAGTATTTCTCCTGGGTGGGTGAAGCGCACAGAGATACTGGTTTTGATTTTGGCATATGACACACCCTGCTATGGTTTTGCTGTGCCCTGGTTGCTATGTGACGTTCTGAGGTTTCTGCCATTCTTGTTTGCCCTAATTTCTTTTTCGTGAAGATAAGTTGTGCCATTCAAGAGAAATTGTGCTACTGCTTCTTCTGAGAGTGTTTTGAGCCCAGAACATTCTTATTCCTTTTATAATTTAAAGCGTGTCCTCTAATGAGTCTTGCACATTTATCTAATTCAGCTGACGCTCCTTCAGTTTGAAGCTAGACTAGGTTTTGTTTGTGGTAGTAATTAAACCCAGGCTTTGTGATTTTTGAGGACAGTCTTAATTTACTGATTGTCTGATTTTAGTAGTGTCAACTTCAGTTCTTTTGTGATCATTGTCTTCCGAAATTTCTTTAAATGTCATTTATTGCGAATCCTTTTGGTCTAAATTTCATAAATTTTTCTACTGAAATTTCAGTTTGGGACATTTTGTGGATTTTAGAAAAACATTTTTCAATTCACTAGAATTGTTTTTCTCCCTTTCTTTTCTTGACACACTATTCAAATACTATAGTCTGTTCCTCATTTTTTATGTTATCTCAACTTTTATTTCTCTGTGAGATCAAAAAATCAAACCATTAAAAAATGTATTTTACATGTGAATACTGTCATCTTTTGTTGAGATGATCTATGTTATGTATTATGTGACCATTATTAGAATTCCTTTTACAGAACACTATTATCTTTCTGCCTTCGTTGGTTTTTAGTGATCTGAATCTATTTGTAGATTAAATTATTTGTATGAATAGTTACTGTAATGTTTCTTGATAAAAGTGGATTTTTGAATCAACTTGTATCTCCACTGGAATGAGAAACCTGGACAACAAGGCAAGCTTAGCCGTTTTGACTGCTGTGGTCCTTCCGTCTGTCCTGAGCCAGGTTTTTCCTTCAGAGCTCTAGTGAAGGTGAGCATAAGGAAAAACTTGGTCACTCCTCTGACTCCTGGCTTGCCTTGGGTCTTGTCGCTTCATCTTTTTGTTTCTAAGTTTCATTTTTCTTTGAAAGTGGTCTCCACATTGAGGTTTGTGGTTATAGACATCTTAGAATTGAAGTTGGCTTTGTTACCTATGTATTCAGAAAGTCATATATTTCTGATTAAAAAATCATACACCAAAGAGTTCTCACTTTTGATAGTTTGGAAAAAAACATCTTTTTTGTTTGTTTGTCTGTTTAAATAACATTAAGTTGCACTGAAATTGCAGCTTTAAATTGTTTGTAACTGGAAAGATGCTATTTGGAAGTTTTCTAGAATGGATGAATTCTTATACGCCAAGGTTGTTGTAGAATAATAACCATCATTTATATAGACCATTTTAATGTATCAAATACTTTGGTATCCATTGTTGTCTTAAAATCCTCAAACATAAATGTTGTTATCCACCAGTACAAGACAAAAAGGATTCAGTTTGTTTAGGCGATGCATTCCATATCATCTGGCTTGTAAGTGACCAAGTGGGATTTGAACCCAAATCTCTAGACTCACATTCTTGTCCTACTCACTGTACCAAACTGCTGCTCTGAATAGTCAATTTTTACCTAGAAAGAAGCATGGAGTGTCATGTTGCAAGTTTCTAAAAAAAAAAAAAAAAAAAGTGCATTTCATTGGGTTGGCCAAAAAGTTCATCCAGGTTTTTGTAAGATGTAACAGAAAAACTCAATTTTCGGCCAAGCCAGTACTTGCAGCCTTGTCTTCCAACTCTGTGGATGAGATGTGAGGGAGGCGCTGTTCACTCTGTCACATGAAGAAAATGCTTCATCACGTTGTGATTTTTATCTTGCAGCTAATGAGCTGTGGGCCAGAGACATTAGGTATAATTTCTTTCTCTTTTTTTTCTGCTGCATGGAGTGAGATCTTTATTGTTAATTCAAAGGTGAGAAGGCCAAACCCTGCCAATCAGTGAGTTAAAGCCTTAGATTTGTACAGCTCACCAGATGGGATGGGAGAGCAAAAGAGGAAGTGCTGCCTTCGTACAAGTCCTGGCAAAGCCAGGAGGCTCCGCCAAGAAGCTTCCTGCCCTTTATGCAGGAAGTCCTGCCGGTGGAGCAGGTGTTTTGTAGCTAAAAAGAGTGAACTTGAGAGGGCTGCCAGTCTCTTGAGTGAAGTTAGGGAAGTGTGATGGTCGTGTGTGTGTTTCTAGAGCAGTAATCCTCAGAGTATGGTGAGGGGACCAGCAGCGTCCCCGTGGGGCCTGTAACCAACACAGGTTAGGCCGCCCCTCCCCACACTCCTGAATCAGAGGCTCAGGGTGTGGGGCCCAGCAGTGGGTGTTATAACAAGCCTGTAGTTCTGATTCATGCTCCAGTTTAAACTTTCTGTTCTGGAGTCACATTAAAAGGTAAAGTCTGTAAGTAAAGGTTTCAGACAGGCCCTGAGAGAGCAGTGTGGCAACGTGGGAATACACGTAGGTTTGTGTTCAGGAGATGCTTATGACTTTACAGATAGAGGCCAGCCACAACCGATCCTGAGGCATTAGGTTTCTGACTGCACTGTCCTTGTTAATGCAGATGTTAACATTGTCATAAAGATTGCTATTTCTGATTTTCAAGAAACAGAACTGAATAGAGCAGGGAGAATCCTTTACCCAGAAACCACAGCTGTAGGAAGTCCAGCCACAGCACTGTGGTGTATAACCTGGTGGAATATGCTTTAATGAAGCAAAGTGGCTGAAAGATGGTAGTCCACTTTCTGAGTACTCTTTAAAGGTGGTACTGTTGTGGTGGAAATCTGAACTTAGAGACAGGTAGACAGACAATAGAACTGAGGTGCTGAGGAAGAGATGGGACAAGGAGCATGTTAACTTTTACTAGTTGGGTCAGTTTGGACTCATTTGAGAGTTACTCACAGGAAGTGGTTGTTGCTTAGTTTATTCAAGTAATGAGGCAGTCTATTGTTAAGTAAAAGGTTGATTCAAGTCTCTTATTTCTATCTATTAAAGAATACATTTTTATGGTAGGAAACGAAGTCAATAATATAAACAAGAGCATTCAAACTTACTGGTATATAATCCTTTTATTTAAGGATAAATTGTTTAGTTTTCTGGTGTAATTCATCTCATCACTTCCTCCTTATAAGAATATTATATAAACAATGTGTAGTCTTACTACCTTGGAATCTCATAGTTCATACAAGCCTGAGCCTGTGTCTCTAATTCAACAACATGACAGTTGTCACCCACAGTGTCATTACCCACAGGGGCTACTCTTTGTTGCTGCGCACTGGCTTCTCCTCGCGGCAGCTTGGCTTGTTACGGAGCACGGGCTCTGGGGCCTCAGCAGTTGCGGCAGGTGGGGTCACTAGTTGCAGCTCCCAGGCTCGGTAGCTGTGGTACACCGGCTTAGTTGCTCTGTGGCATGTGGGATCTTCCTGGACCAGGAATCGACCTGTGTCTCCTGCATTGGCAGATGGATTCTTTACCACTGAGCCCCCAGGGAAGACCCCTACTTTTTCTTTAATTAGGATTCTTTATGCTATCATTTGTATAGCTGTTTCATTGTTTTTCTACTTTTTGTTAGAAAGTTAGCTTCTTTGCTGTATTTCACTATAATATATGAGTATGATTAATGTTTTTGTGTGTGTTTTTCTCCACATCTCTGATTATTTCATTGGTATAGATTCTTAACAGTGACTTTTTTGAATAAAAATGTATGAGCATTTTTAAGGCCTTTAATTACCCAGTTGTATATAGAAGTACATATACTAGCATGAACCCAGAGGAAACTAAATTTTTTTAAGATTTCCTGTCTTACACTGGAAATACTGTTAACATCTAGAGATTTTTTAAATAGCTAATATATTAGGTACTATTTTAATTAGTAGCCAGTGTGCATGCCAAGCCTGGTATGTAGTCATCTCTGTCTCTGGCTTGTATACTGGAATGTATGCACCTCGTCTCACAGTAACAACATTAAGTAGGCATGATCCCCATTTTAGTTATGAAAAAGTTAAAGTTCAGAAAATCTAAGTAATTTGATGAAGATAAAATTGGCAGCGTGTAGCACAGCTAGAATTTAAACCGAGGTCAGTCTGACATCAGACCATGCTTTTCCTGCTTTCTTTTTTTCTGTTATATTTTGGCAGAATTTTTGTTACTGAATAAAAGTGTGGGATTTGTGCCTTGAAAATAAAGTTTACACCTACTGCCGGAAAAGTGGTGGTTCTTTCTTTAAACTGGAATTTCCAGTGACCTATGCCTGAAAAAGGATATGGTCAGAAACTTATGTTAGTGTGGAGAATTAGGCTTCTGGTTTATAGAGGAAGAAACTTATGTTAGTGTAGAGAATTAGACTTCTGGTTTACAGAGGTCAGAAACTTATGTTTGTGTAGAGAATTAGACTTCTGGTTTATAGAGGAAGTCTGTCTCACATTTTATATTCTTCCATGAATTCATCTTTAATGTATTTTGCTGTCCACTTTAGAATGGAAATAAACTGTTCATCAGTGATGTGTTTATTTGGATAAAAAAGGAATTAAACAGTGTCTACTCTGGGAATTTAAAATAACATAGTTATAAATGTCTGTGTTCTACTTCAGTGTTTTTATCAACTTTTTAGGTAATGTGGCTGTTATTTGGATAGGAAGGTAAAAAGAAACATATTGGAACCCAGGTGATAAATCTTGTCAAATTAGAAGTTGAAAATAAAGGGACTATGAACTGTAAACTTACTGTTTCTTAAATTGGTTTGATTCTTCAGTTTAGAGATATTTTCTAGACTATGGTTTTAAATTTTTTAGAATAAATCTGATTTTTGGTGAGAAGAGGAGTGGCCCATTCACTCTTTGAATAATTGAAAATGTGGGCAGGATATTTTGCTGTTTTTAAAAATTCATGAAAACACTGCTAACACTGTCTTGTTTGCCAACTTGGGTTTCACGCAGGGATTCATATGCTGGTTTCTGGGGGAGGGGCCAGATGGGTCTGAGCTTGTGCCATGGCTCAGAAGTCATGAGGTACAATAGCCTTTTCAAATTCAGCAAGTTGATCGATGCAAAAAGGCTTACCAAGTGAATGGAATGTGGTTAATTTTTTGTCTGGAGAATGAAGTTCTCCAATAGCTGCGTGGAACTCTGTGCGGTGATCTGTGCTGCCCAGTATGGTACCGACCACATCGCAGACTGGACATGTGGCTCCTGCACCTTGGGATCTGTATTGTAGCTTTTGTTTTCTTTCATTTTATTTAAAATCTATTTGCTGCAAGGGCTGCCTTACAGGCACGGGTGTAGAAAGTGGCTCTGAGGTTCTGTTGTCCCCAGAGACCTTTGTGCATCTGCTTTTACATCCCTGCGTGGCAGCTTGTCAGATGGGCCCCCACACTGTCGCCCACTGTCCTGGTAGCTCTGCTGATCGGTGCGCCGGCCCCTGCCTGGCAACTGTGCCACTTCCTGTCCCGTACCCTGTCCTTCCGGGAACGGTGCAGGACCTTTCTGGCCATATTCCGTGGTGGGTCCCATCCTCCCACCAGGAAAGAGAACAGACTGGCTTTGAAGCCGTTGGCTTGTGTTTCAGCCCTGTCATGGACCCTTGCTGTGGACACGGTTGTTATCGTACCTCCTCTGAAAATGCAGACAGGCCTCCTCGTTGTGAAGAGGATGGACTGAGAGTGTGGCCAGTGCAGTCGCACCCAGAGCAGAATCCAACCAGAGAGGATCAGCAGCACAGGAGTCTTCGTGCACATGAGCACATGGAGGCAGCGAGGGAGCAGTATTTTCTGCTCATGGCGTAGACTTCTCAGTGACCTTTAGGCGGAGAAAGAAGATGGGCCACAGGCAAATAACACTGAGTTACCCTAAACAAGAGACAGTGACTACTGTGGAGTGACTGAAGATGTAATTCTTGGAGGAGCAGTAGTACTGGAAGCCTCCATCTACTTGTGCAAAGCTGCTCCCAGAACTCCACACCATGCTGTTACTTCATCTTTGAAGACATCTCTGCGCTGCTTATAGCTACTCTTCATGCCCCCGTGTTATACAAACTGAGTCATCAGTTACATTTGCCCACATTCACACAGTTAGTGAGTAGCAAAGCCAGGATTCAAACCCAGGCTTCTTAGAATCCAAACCATGTCTTTCCCCCTGCTTCCCAAGCCATCGTGTGTTGCACACTGGAGCTCTGTGCCTGCACACGTCCCCTCCGACCTTCCGTCTTTCCACGGCCTGATATGAAATGTGTGCCATGGCCAGATTCCTCCTCTAAAGAACATGGACACAGTTGTGTAAGGTCTGGTTTATCTGTTGAGAAGGCACGCTCATTTCTTTATAAATACATCTGATGAATAAGAATAAAGTGGTTTTGGTTCCATTAATTTAGGAAGCATTTATTGAGTCCCTTACACATGTCAGGTACTGTCTGGCACTCAGAAACAAAGATAAAGGAGAGACAGATGATCTGTTCTAGGATTTGAGGGGTTTAGTTATAGAGGCCAACATAAACATTTTGAAAAGCACTAGCAAGTCCAGAGAGAAGAGGTGCTTTTGCCACAGAAGCCAGAAAAAGGGGCGACATCCATTCAAAAAACATTTTTATTTGTATGAAATAATGGTTGTTGAATCAACGAGACAAGACCTCTCACAGGGATAACAATCTTTAGATGATTTAATGACTTAGAGAGCTCCATCCTTGTCTCCCCTCAGAAGCCCGGGCTCCGGCAGCACCGGTGTTCTATTTCTCTCTGGTGTTCCCTTGGTGTCTGTCCCCTTGTGGACTGTCTTCCCCTCTGCCTGCCCCACATGCTGGTGAGAGACGTGGACACCAGCCAGCTCTGTCCTCGGGCTTCCAGTTGAGACGAAATTGTAAACAAAATTGGTTGCTGATCTCAGGTATGTTTTCAGTGGAAAGTAGATTAAGGCTAGGCTTCTGTTTTTCTGACAACTACAGTTCTCAGTCTGACTTTTTAGCTAACTAGCCATTAAAATAGAGAAGGAAAGGAGTAAGGAAATTCCTTTTGTTTGTTTTCTTTAGGTCACAGCATTAATCCCGGTAGTCGTCTTTGCCACCCACCAGATTTGGACACCTTCTTCCTAGACAGTAAATAAGCACATTGATCTTCTTTGTGATGTGAAAGAAATACTGTTTGTTCTGAGCTGCTAATGGGATATTTCACACTTTGGCAGGGTTGACAGGCACTGGAAAATGAAGAGAGATTTCACTTGGTTTTCCTTCTGGGCCCTTGGTGACATTAAAAAACAGTCTATCTTTCCCTGTTTACCTGAATTCTGTTCATAACAGACTCAGTAAAGAACAATGGGAATGGTTCTTTGTGAAAGCAGACATTCTGACAAATTACTGTTTCTATTTGAATATACAGGGTTCTCTCTCTCTCTCTCTTTTCTGAAGTGACCTTCAGTAGAAGCCCTGGTGCTTGGCTCCACACCCTAGGTTTCTGTGTGTGTCCCCGTGTGTGACTCCCCGCACGGCAGCCTGTCCCGCCACCGCTGCTGCCTCGTCAGGGAGGTCCTGAGAGAGGGCTGGAAAGTAAACACATTCTTCATATTCCTTAACAGAAGAATCCGTGCAGGCCCAGCCTCATGTGGATGTTCACTGCTGGTGTTGGTTGTCATGTGATTTATCAAGTGAGCTTTAACACCTTGTTGTTCAGCCACTCAGTCATGTCTCTTTGCGACCCCATGGACTGCGCACGCCAGTCTTCCCTGTCCTTCACCATCTCCTGGAGCTTGCTCAAACTCATGTCTGTTGAGTCAGTGATGCAATCCAACCATCTCATCCTCGGTTGCCCCCTTCTCCTCCTGGCCTCAGTCTTTGTGTAACAAGTGATTTTAGATGGTAACTGTGCATGTTAGGTATTATGAGGTTCTGGATCTTATTTAAACCAACTTTAGCTGGCTTTGTCTGATAGGCTCTGAGAAGAGAAGTGGGGGGCTGGGGGGATTCTCTCTACCAGGTGGAGGAAGACGTCAGGATACCCCTCGTCCCTGCCCCCTACTTGGCCCCCTCTGACCGCAGTGGACAGTTGTAGGAGACTGGGTTGTGGGGAAAGCCCTGACCCTGCTGCATGGGCTGGAGGTGGGGCTTGGTTCTGGGCGTCGGGCATCTCTCCTGTGATGGCGGTGTGGGCAGCCCCATGACAGCCTGTCGAGGGCCATGTGTGGGCTCCTCTTGCCCTTGGCTGGTGTGTGTGGCCATGGGTCACAGTTTTTCTGTGATGTTTGCCTAAAAGGAAACCACTAAACATTTTCTGTCTCAGTAGGCTGCCCCTTCCTTGTTGTTCAGTCAGAGAAAGTGAGCTTTTGAGGGTGTTTTTGTCTGCTCCTCTCCCCTTTCAGCATCTTCTCTTTTTGTTTCTGTGCAACATCAGGCATTCCCTGTGTCTAGGGGGAGAAACAGGGGAAAGTGTATCTCCTCCATCTTCCTGGGAGTGGAGGTCCTAAATCTCCCTTAATGTTATGCAGCTCCACCTGTGTGAGGAATGTGCCTTAAAGAGTCTGAGGCACCGGGAGAACCTAGTCCTGTTTCTACTCTAACGTGAGCTACTGCAGTGACTGTCCGTTTGGTAGCGAAGGTGGAGTTCCTTTGGTGTCTGACGTCTCTTCTCTGAAAGAGGCGAGCTGTCTTGTAACGTCCCCCTAAGTGTCGGGCAGCTCTGTGCCCCTCACCTCTGGGACCTGCCCCGAGGGGGCCCTGAGGCTGCCCTTCAGTGGCTCCCACTGGCTGGGGTGTGGTCGCCTCCTGCACCCTGACTCCTGAGGCAGAACCTGTTCCAAGCAGCAGAGCAGATGCACTGACGCCGTGTGAGGCCAGGGCTCTGTCCCTGGGGCTGGCTTGTGTCTGTAGCCAGCACGCCATTGCCCTTCGTACTCGAGATCTAGCAAGAAGGTGAGAGGAATCCAGCATTGCAAATAAATTTTTATTTGTGTTTCTTTCCCTTTCTAGGCAAAAGCTTATTATTCCAGGTGGAAGTTGCCCTGTTATTCTGAATACTTACTTTTGTCAGAAAGTTGTTGCCAAAGAAGATTCAGAAGCATCACGTGATGGGCATGAGTGTGACACGCCCTGTCCGAGGAGGAGCAGCACTCTGGCTCAGGTGTTCCAGTTTAAGGGCCTAACCGATAGCTCACTCGAAAACAAGGTAAACTGTCCTCAACTTAGAACTTTTCACTTTGTAATAATACTGCATTTAAAGGCCAGGTATTTATAGAAGTGTTTTCCTTTGGTCTTCTTCAAGTATTCAACACACATGTATGTCATATTTAATTTATTAAAATATGAGTTTTTTTCCCCTGTTCTTAACTGCCTAAGAGCTTACTTAAGCCTCTCTAATTTATTTTAAAAAATCATCTTTTTCTTTTTCTTGATGTTTGTTACCCTGGGGATAAAGAGAGTTGCGTAAATGAGGTTACACATTGGAGATTGCTTTTTGGAATGTTAGTGACCCTGAGCCATGACTGCCCATGATGATGAACTTGGGGAGCACTAAGCCACACTTGCGGTGGGCAAGAGGACATTCCTGGGGTGCTGTGCGCTCCAAGTGTCTGACTCCAGCGCAGCTACCTCAGGGTCACCTGGCTCCCCACATCAGCGCTGAGGGGAATGTTGAGGGTGACCACCTCAGGGGAAACCAGAAAGCAAAGCAAATGGACTTGCATCCTGCTTTGTATCTATGGAATCAAGCAGGGCCTCCCTTTGACTATCAGAACATGTGTCTGGAGGGAATTATGTGAAATCTCCCTTTAATCAATTTAACAGATGTACAGTATACAGCCCAAAGTGTATTACTGCTTTAACACACAGTTTCAAACAAGCGTGTGATGTTAAATTCATGAGATGTGTCTTCGTCTGCCATCTGTGCCAGGGTAGCTGCCAGAGAGCTTGGTGTGGAGAGTGCGGACTGTGGACCTCAGTGCCGAGTTCGGGTCCTGCCTCAGCATGCCTGTCTGTATAACGGTGGTGATGGTGCAGCCTGCCTCCTTGGGTTGTGAGGGTCACATGTTTGTTACACAAGCACAGAATGTAGAGAACAGTGCTGGGATGCAGAGGGCACAGTCTTCTAGAGGGGCTGTCCTCTTGTGAAGGTGTTTACCAGGATTGTTGAGGCGTCTCCTATGGTTCACAGGAATGTGCAGAGAGCTGGCACTTCACGTTAACCCTAGTTCTTCTTTTGTTTTGTTTTGTAGTTTGTGCTTTGAGATTGTTACCTCATAGAAGAAAACATTTTAAATTACCATGAGGTATTTTAATAGGAGTCCTTTCTGCATGTTCTCAAACCCCCGAGATGGCCTGTGCTCCTCAGCTCGCCATGGCCACACAGGTGACCCGAAGATGGGAGCCCTGAGCTGCGGGTGTGCATTTGTCCTGGTCATTCCTTGAGTCACACTGGCTGCCACATTCAGGATGGTGCGTGCCCTCATGAGCCAGACTGCAAGTGTTCCCTTTGTGTGTCTCGTCAGATTCTGTGTGGTGGTCACACTGCAGTGGGCACAGACCAGACCCTCCATCCTGAACAAGTGGAGCCGTGCATCCCCAGCCAAGCTCCCCTGAGGGATTCTCTGCTGGATGCAGTCGAGAGCCACGGAGCTGCTGCCTGGACGGGAGTGGGCGTGCGAGTGGTGGTGCAGAGAGTGTACTCCCGGCCTTGCAGAAGCCAGCAGGCAGACAGCACAGACCCACCCAGAGCACGGTGAGTGACGGACAGGGGTGCCGGGCCCACACTCATCTGCACAGAGGGGAGGCTCTTCTCAGAGCAGTTTCATCACCACGCACAGGGGGGGGTTTTTCTTTGGTTGGTTTTCGTTTATATCAAAATTTGGGACACCTGGTATGACAGAGGATTTTGTCCTCGTATAGTTATCTAAATGTACTCAGTTGCTCAGTTGTGGCCAACTCTTTGTGACCCTGTGGACTGTAGCCTGCCAGCCTCCTCTGTCCATGGAATTTTCCGGGCAAGAATACAGAGTGGGTTGCCATTTCCTTCTCCAGTTTATCTAAATAGACCTAGTAGAAAAGTTAGTCACATTTACTTTTACCTTTGATAGTTCATGTTATTGAAAGTCATACAAGCATGATTGGTATTATTCTAAAAGAGCCAAGGCAGGGTTAAAAAGACCATGGCATCAGATGTCAAGTTTTATGTCTTAGAGATATAAAGAAATGGCAGCTGGTGAGTCTGTGGCTCTCAGATGGGGCTCTTGAGTCAGCATCGGTATTGCCACAGGATCTGTGAGTGGTGTGGACGCTGCTCACTGCCCTTGCCCATGCGGCAGCCACTGACCATGCAGGCAGTATGGCTGCTGGGGCTGAGCAACGACATTTATAATATCAGTGAAGTTTAATTAAGTCATTTTAGGTAGCCCCCTGTGGATAGTGGCTGCCTTGGTTCCCTGCGTAGCTCAACAGCTGTGGGAGCAAGGGCAGACCTGTGATTCACAGTGCTTTGCTCCAACAGATGGTGGGAGTGGCATCTTTCTACTCACATTTAGACTCTTCCTGGTTGTGTGTTTTCGGACAGCTGTAGACACACAGTTGAGTAAGAGTTTCATTATCCTTGTCAGACCCTTCTGAGGTTATCTTTCTATGTTAAATTTGTCCTCAAAGCAGTAAGATATATTTATACAAGAATAGAAATTAAAAGCATAGATACCAGTTTATCTAACAATCATTTTGTCCCTCTACTGTTAGAGAAACACATATTGAAGAAATAATAAGTCACAGTCGTCCTGTCTTTACGGTGCTGTCTGATGTTATTCGGAAGGAGCGGCAGGAAGCACCGCTCTGTTACCTGTCAGTCCCCTTCCAGTGAACTGCAGCTTATTTTGAAGGACCGTGAATTTCACAAAGTCCTTTGAGGTGCAGAGTTTACAGAATATTTCTTGTGGAATTATTGAAAAGTTTATGTTTATTCTGTTTGAAATATGTATGTGTGAAACCAGTTTATCCATCTTTAGGTCTTTAACACACTTGTAGCTGTCGACCCGTTTTGTGCTAGACTTAAAATTGTGTCCTTTTAAGTAGAATTACCTGAGACGGTTACAGATCAGACAAAGGTTTTGTCTTGCTTGGCTGCTTCTGCGGTCTGTGACCGTGCTGGGCTTTGAGGAGGAGACCCTAAGGCCCGCAGAGCACCGCCCCCGTGAGGTGGGCCCTGCAGGAGCTGAGGTAGTGGCGAGAGGACCAGAAGAGCTGGCAGTGAGCAGCCGGCTCCTTGGATGCCGCCCGCCCCCCCCACCCCACCCCCAGCTCTGCAGTGACACCTGTTTTACCTGTTGAGCAAAGAAAAGACGTTAGAAGGGATACCACTGCCAGTGGTCGGCCTGTGAGTACTTTGGGTTTGTGCCTTATAACACACCCGGCACCTATCAACTGAGGCTGTGCTCACAGTGGATTGAAGGCAGGGCAGGCATAAAGTTCAGAAATAAGAAAGCAACACTGAGTTATTCAGATGTAATGAATATGCATCAGTGGGCATGGGGACTTCTTGTAGCACATGTGAGATTGTAAACAGAGGCTGGAGAACAGTAACCTAATTCACAGATGAGAACACTGGGCCTCGGAGATTGACTTGCTGACAGTTATACGTGGATGAAAGAAAACCATCATGAGATATAGAATCCCCACATGACAGAGTTGTAGAGAATACTGGAGCTGAAAGAAAGGGAAGAACATTGAGTTGGAAGCAGGCTCTGTTTAGATGCCAGCTGACCAGGGGCCAGTCACCCTGGAAAGCTGGCACGGGACCTGAGTAGACTGTGCACCATGAGAAAGAGTGGTCCTTCTGGACAGAGGTAGCGTTTGGCCTGGGGTGGAAGACCAGGCTTCTGTGATGTCTTTGGGGTTCAGAAAGGTCTTACTGTATAACCCATAATTAGTTTTTCTAGATTCATTTGCTGTAATAATGATCAGGTTCTCCAGTATACAAATCCAATTGATATAGAAGGAACAAGACCCTTAGCCCTCTACTAATTCTCTGCTGGTGCGTATAAGGCACGTCCTTGAGAGTCACTCAGCAGCATGTGTCCTAGCGTGGACCTTCACGCCTGCATATGCAACACGATACAAGGGGAGACAGCCTCAGAAGACTTAGGTGTGTTGCCCGGAATGCTCTTTTCTATCAGCGATTTCTGCCTGTAACTTCCTGTCTGCTGATAACTTCGAGCAGCCGTGCAGTGCACGGAGTCAGTCTTGTCCAGAGGCCTGAGCATGGAGAACATAGCAGGGAGACTGAACAATGAGGGCCTCTCCCCCGAGTTAGCTCACCTGCTTTTCCCCAAGTCCCTCTGCTCCAGCAGTGAACTGAAGTCTTCTCTGATCACCATGTATTTCCGTAGAGCCAGAAATTGCCATGTCAGAGTAAATTGAGGCCTGTGCCTGTGCATAAACAGAAGCAAGTTTGTTTTCTGGGACTCTTACTACAGTGATTCTCCCTTCCTGCCCAACCAGGTCAGATGCCCCCCGAGGAAGCATTGTGATGACTCTTATGTCTAACTTGGCACCTTGACCACATTTTGTCTGTCTGCTCCCAGCACTCTAGCCGTGTCACTTTTATGAGATCAGTCACAGCTTAGCTTCTGATGGCAGACAGCCCAATTTTTGTCACCTTTGAAATTAAGAGAAATTTATTTGAGGCCTACCAGTCCTGAAGAGGGTCAGATAGATTTGTCCTCTAAGCTGTTAAACATTAGCAAAAGTTTACGTTAGATTTCAGAAACGTCATATGTAAGTCTGCTGTCCATTGTTCTTCTGGATGACTTCTTTTAACTCACGCTATTAAAAAAAAATTTCTACTTGGTTTCTCAAGGTGTTGTATATCAGAGTAAGCCACATGAACTTTAGTTTTATAAATCATTCAATCAAAAGTAACAGAAGCCAGACCCGAAGCACTCCCTGCACAGTAAGCAGGAAATCTGTTCAGCGCCAGAACACACCTTTACCTGGACCCACTGCATGTTGGATGAGTGCTAGGTAAACATATGACTAATCAGACCACAGGCTTTTTTAGCCCAGGGGGAGCATGAGTTTCTACTGGAGGGAACTGCAGCAGAGAGCGCAGAAGTGGGCTGCCTGCCACAACCCCCTCCTGGCAGAGTGGCGTCTAGACCACTCTACTCCCTGTCCATGGTGATCGACTTTCTTCCTCCCTTTCTGAAACCATCACTTCCTTTTTCCTTGAGATGCTTAACTTAGGGACAGATCATTTTATCCTTCAGAGACACACATTGTTTCTAGCCTGTTACTGCAGAAACATTTATTGTGGGAGAGTTAGTCTTTCGTGAGGGCATTGAATTCATAGAACTTGCTCAATGGTCTTGCGTTTGGACGAAAGCCTGGAGGGACAGACCCTTCGTATTTAACTCTTTCAGGGGATTAGATCTGATAGACATAGTGCCCAAAGAACTATGGACTGAGGTTTGTTACATTGTACAGGAGGCAGGGATCAAGACCATCCACAAGAAAAAGAAATGCAAAAAGACAAAATGGTTGTTTGACGAGGCCTTACAAATAGCTGAGAAAAGAAGAGAAGCTAAAGGCAAAAGAGAAAAGGAAATATATACCCATCTGAATGCAGAGTTCCAAAGAATAGCAAGAGATAAGAAAGGCTTCCTCACTGATCAGTGCAAAGAAATAGAGGAAAACAATAAAATGGGAAAGACTAGAGATCTCTTCAACAAAATTGGAGATACCAAGGGAACATTTCATGCAAAGGTGGGCACAATAAAGGACAGAAATGGTATGGACCTAACAGAAGCAGAAGATACTAAGAAGATGTGGCAGGAGTACACAGAAGATCTGTACAAAAAAGAGCTTCATGACCCAGATAACCATGATGGTGTGATCACTCACCTAGAGCCAGACATCCTGGAATGCGAAGTCAAGTGAGCCTTAGGAAGCATCACTACGAACAAAGCTAGTGGAGGTGATGGAGTTCCAGTTGTGCTCTTTCAGATCCTAAAAGATGATGCTGTGAAGTGCTGCACTCAATATGTGAGCAAATTTGGAAAACTCCAGTGACCACAGGACTGGAAAAGGTCAGTTTTCATTCCAGTCCCAAAGAAAGGCAATGCCAGAGAATGTTCAGTTTACCACACGATTGCACTCATCTTACACGCTAGTAAAGTAATGATTAAAATTCTCCAAGCCAGCCTTCAACAGTACGTGAACCGTGGACTTCCAGATGTTCAAGCTGGGTTTAGAAAAGGGAGAGGAAGCAGAGATCAAATTGCCAACATCTGTTGGATCATCAAAAAAGCAAGAGAGTTCCAGAAAAACATCTACTTTTGCTTTATTGACTACGTCAAAGCCTTTGACTGTGTGAATCACAACAAACTCTGGAAAATTCTTCAAGAGATGGGAATACAGACCACCTGACCTGCCTCCTGAGAAACTTGTATGCAGGTCAAGAAGCAACAGGTAGAACTGGACATGGAGCAACACACTGGTTCCAAATTGGGGAAGGAGTACATCAAGGCTGTATATTGTCATCCTGCTTGTTTAACTTCTATGTAGAGTACATCATATGAAATGCTGGACTGGATGAAGCACAAGCTGGAATCAAGATTGCTGGGAGAAATATCAATAACCTCAGATATGCAGATGACACTATCCTTATGGCAGAAAGTGAAGAAGAACTAAAGAGCCTCTTGATTTGAAAGTGGAAGAGGAAAAAAAAAAAAAGAAAGTGGAAGAGGAGAGTAAAAAAGCTGGCTTAAAACTCAACATTCAAAAAATGAAGATCATGGCATCCAGTCCCATCAGTTCATGGCAAATACATGGGGAAACAATGGAAACAGTGACAGACTTTATTTTTGGGGGCTCCAAAATCACTGCAGATGGTGATTGCAGCCATGAAATTAAAAGACGCTTACTCCTTGGAAGAAAAGTTATGACCAACCTAGATAGCATATTAAAAAGCGGAGACATTACTCTGCCAACAAAAGTCCATCTAGTCAAAGCTATGGTTTTTCCAGTAGTCATGGATGGGTGTGAGAGGTGGACCATAAAGAAAGCTGAGTGCCAAAGAACTGATGGTTTTGAACTGTGGTGTTGGAGAAGACTCTTGAGAGACCCTTGGACTCTAAGGAGATCAAAACAGTCAGTCCTACAAGAAGTCAGTCCTGAATATTCATTGGAAGGACTGATGCTTGGCCACCTCATGGGAAGAACTGACTCATTTGAAAAGACCCTGATGCTGGGAAACATTGAGGGCAGGAGGAGAAGGGGTCGACAGAGAATGAGATGGTTGGATGGCATCACTGACTCGATGGACATGAGTTTGAGCAAGCTCCGGGAGTTGGTGATGGACAGGGAAGCCTGGCATGCTGCAGTCCGTGGGGTCGCAAAGAGTCAGACACAATGAGTGACTGAACTGAACTAATGTTGTGTTTTGCTTAGTTGTGTCCAACTCTTTGTGACCTCAAGGACAGTAGCCCACCTGGTTCCTCTGTCCATGGGATTCTCTAGGCAAGAATGCTGGAGTGGGTTGCCGTTTCCTTCTCCATAAGTTGCATTTTAGTTTCATGGAAATTCATCGAACTGAACTCAGGAAAGAAAAACATTTTCCTTTCTCTCTACTTTGATGTTTTACTCTCTTTTCATCTTTTGACCCTTACTTAAGTCTCTTGGCTTACATTTCTTCCTCTTTTCACTTCCTCTGGTCCTGGGTTGGGTTCTGGTTCTACATAGTTGACAAAACCAGGCGTTGTCCTGTGCTCATGGAGCATTGTCTGGCGAGGGAATCTCATACAAACCAATCGAAAATAAAGTCATTTATGATTTTAAGTTGTGCTCAGTGCTCTGGTGAGAACAGATACTCTGAGAGACAGCGAGTCAACAGAATTTAGTTTGGGGATCGAAGGGCCGTGTTCTGAGGCAGTGCTTCTTAAGTGACACTGGAAAGCTTAGAGGATGTTAGATGAAAAAGAGATGAAATAGAAGTGCCCACAGAGAGGGGGGGACCTTCGAGAACTCCAAACAGGAAGGAGGTGGCAGAGTGGCAAGCAAGTGTGGGCCACGGGTGTGCCTGTCCAACAGACACGTCAGCTGTGGGATGGGAATGGTTTGGGAATTAGAGGACGTGGAGCACGGCCCCATTGGAAGCAGAGAGGCCCCGAGAAAGCTCCTGCCAGACCCAGCACAAACCAAGCTCCCATCTCACATGGCGCCGCAGGGAAATGGAGACACTTCTCATGTGTGTGTGACTGGATTGAGGGTTGGGGTGGTAAGGCAGAAGGAAATAGTAGGAGTGCTTCTCAGGCAGGTTCAACCTGGGGCCTGTTCAGTTTGAGATTCCTTTGAGGCATCCAGGAAAGGTTTCAGGTGAACAGTCTGGATAAACAGATCTCACAGTCAGGGAAGACTTTAGCTTGGAGGTAAGTATTGAAGGGTTTTTAGCCTCCAGCTTGCTGGTCTGTGTATTTGTATGTGCATTCGTGTGTGGCTAATTGAAGAGTGCATTTTTCCATGGTGCCAGATTCCAGAGGTCCTGGGCCCTGGAGAGAGAGCAAGATGCCCTTGGCCCCCCTCCCCTTAAACCTTCAGAGCTGTTCCGTCACAGGCGGAGACTGTCTAAAGCCAGGGCAGTGGATGCGAGCACACTGGGGACATAGCAGACACCAAGGAAGGAAAGCATTGGCTTCAAGACTTCAGGTCCTGCAGCACTGGAGGATGGGTGGACGAGGGAGCACAGAGGAGCCTGGAGGGGAAGGGCTGGTCGTGGCAGGACTCTGTCGTGAGGCGGTGCCTCAGGTGATAGAGGACAGCTGATCTGATGCTGCAGAGATGCCTGACAAGGTGACAGATGACGCCAAGTGAAGTTCCTGGGTGACTTACGCACAGGAGTTGCCGAGGGGGTGGGAGGAGGGTGGAAGCTAGCTCCCTGGGCATGGAAGATGGTGGGATGCAAGGAGCATGGACAGGTTTTGATAGCAAGGTCTTGTTGATGCAGAAAGGAATGAGAATGCTCAGCATTCAGTGGTACCAGAGAACTACAGTGCAGGCATTCTGTCTCTTGCTCCCACGTTAGGTACCATTTTTGTTTCTTCTTGTGTGTATCAAGGCAGAGTGGCGTGGAGTTCCTCCAGAAGGGCAAATCATGCATGTCTGCGGGGAGAGAGCACAAAAGGAGGACGACCGCTCCTCCTCACCAGGACACATAGGCCACCCCACGTGCTCGTCTGTGTCCCCCACACCCCACCGGTCTGTGCAGTGATTGTATGGATCGACTTGTGCAGCAACACATTTTCATAGGTTGTTGTTGTTATTTGTACTTTATTTCTTCATATTGTAGAAAAATTGGAATCACTCCTCTTCAATGGTTTGAGTATTTTTATTGTGATGCAAAGATATAAGAGCAGAGCATCGTATTCTTAATGTCTCCTCATAAATGATATCACAGCCCATTCCTTAGGTTCTCCTTACTTGCCTATGCTCTCTCAGTAAATGCAAGTCTTCTGTTAATCATTAGCTCTGTGTTCATGAGTCTTAAATAAATCCTCTAATCTCAGCTCCCCAGCTCCTACCTTTTGCCTATTTCATCTCTCAAACAGCTCTCTGTGGTCCTTATGATATGGCAGGGTCATTCAGCCCTGATTCCTTCTCAGCCTGTCTTATTACTGGTGATTCTACTAACTGACATCCAGACCTATTATGTTCTCTGCCCTTCCTTCTGTTCACATTCTGGAGTACTCTGAAGCGTAAAAACAGCATCGTGTCCGTGGAATTGCAGCTCTAGGTCTTGCTGTTCTTAATGCACACGAAGAGGTGTCAGCGTTGGAACTACCTTACTTCTATCTCCTCTTTTTTATATAATTTACATGCTGTAAAAATTCACCCTTTTACAGTGTACAGTTCAATACTTTATATTTGCAGAGTTGGTCAGTCATGACCATATTCTAGTATTAGAACATTTTTATTGCCTCAAAAAGAAACTCCATACCAATTGGTTGCTAACTTCCCTTCTCCCAGCCATGGCAACCATTAATCTACTTTTTGTCTCTGTGGATTTGCTTGTTTTGTAATAGTGCTGCTATGAACATTTTAATCCAAGTTTTTTTCTGTGGACATAATTTTTCAGTTTTCTTGAGTGGAATATCTGGGAGTGGAATATCTGGGTCATGGTAACTCTTTTTTTATTTTTTTGGTAACTCTTTTTTTAAATTCTCTGTGTTTTCCAAGGAAATTGCAGCATTTTACATTCCCACCAGCACTGTGTGAGGGCTCCAGTTCGTCCACATCGTCCTCAACACTTGTGATGGTCTTATTTCTACTGGCCATCCTGGTGGGTATGAAGCTGTATCTCATTGTGGCTTTGATTTATGTTTCCCTAAGGAGTAATGATGTTGAGCATCTTTTCATGTTTCTTGCTCATTTGTATACTTCTTTGGAGAAATGCCAGTTTAAATCCTTTGCCTACTTTCTTAATTGGGTTATTTGTCCTTTTTTGTTGAATTATAAGAGTTCTTTGTTCTGTATGTAAGTCTCATATATATGATTCGCAAATATTTTCTGCCATTATCTGGTGGGCTTTTTTTCCCCCACTTTTTTTTATAGCCCTCTTTGAAACAGAAGTTTATAATATTGGTGATGTCCAATTTATCTTTTTGCTTGTTTGGTTGGTTGCTTGTGCTTTTGGTGTGGCATCTAAGGAACTGTTGCCTAATCCAGGGTTATAAAGGTTTACTTCCGTATTTTGTTTTAAGATTTAATAGGTTTACTCTTCCATTTAGGTCTGTGATCCATTTGAGTGATTTTTGTTTATGGTGTGAGGCTGGGGTCCAGCCTCCAGCCTCACAGTCATGCTAACATGACTACTCTTTGTCTATGGAATTTTCTTGGCAACATCAGTTGACTGTACATGTAAGTGTTTATTTCTAGACTTTCATTTCTCCCCCGTTGCTCTGTGTGCATGTCTCTATGCTAGCACTGCAGTGATCTGAGTTACTATATGTTTATATTTTGTTTCAAAATCAGGAAGTATAAGTCTTCTAACTATATTTCCAAGATTATGTTCAGAATTCTGAGTCTTTTATATTTACATATGAGTTTTAGAATCAGCTTGTTAATTGTTATTTATTTTGCAGTTAATCAACTGGGTTTTTAATAGAGGTTGTGTTGAATATGTATGTCAATTTGAAGAAAATTGCTATCTTATCAGTATTTAGTCTTTGGATCCATAAACATGGGATGTTTTTTCAATTAAATCTTTCATTTCTTTCAGCAATGCTTTATAGTTTTCAGCCATAAAATTTATACCTGAGTATTCAAACTCTTCCAGAAAATTGCAGATGAAGGTAAGCTTCCAAACTCATTCTATGAGGCCACCATCACCCTAATTCCAAAACCAGACAAAGATGCCACAAAAAAAGAAAACTACAGGCCAATATCACTGATGAACATAGATGCAAAAATCCTTAACAAAATTCTAGCAAACAGAATCCAACAACATATTAAAAAAATCATACACCATGACCAAGTGGGCTTTATCCCAGGAATGCAAGGATTCTTTAATATCCATAAATCAATCAATGTAATACACCACATTAACAAATTGAAAGATAAAAACCATATGATTATCTCAATAGATGCAGAGAAAGCCTTTGACAAAATTCAACACTCATTTATGATTAAAACTCTCCAAAAAGCAGGAATAGAAGGAACATACCTCAACATAATAAAAGCTATATATGACAAACCCACAGCAAGCATCACCCTCAATGGTGAAAAATTGAAAGCATTTCCCCTGAAATCAGGAACAAGACAAGGGTGCCCACTCTCACCACTACTATTCAACATAGTGTTGGAAATTTTGGCCACAGCAATCAGAGCAGAAAAAGAAGTCAAAGGAATCCAGATAGGAAAAGAAGAAGTGAAACTCTCACTGTTTGCAGATGACATGATCCTCTACATAGAAAACCCTAAAGACTCTACCAGAAAATTACTAGAGCTAATCAACGAATATAGTAAAGTTGCAGGATATAAATTAACACACAGAAATCCCTTGTATTCCTATTATACCTAACATGAAAAAACAGAAAGAGAAATTTAAGGAAACAATACCAATCACCATTGAACAAAAGAATAAAAATACTTAGGGAGTATATCTACCTAAAGAAACAAGGACCTATACATAGAAAAACTATAAAACACTGATGAAAGAAAATCAAAGAGGACACAACAGATTGGAGAAAATACCGTGTTTCATGGATGGAAGAATCAATATTTCAAAATGG
>NC_057397.1:18255208-18373952 GCF_019320065.1 Cervus canadensis | reverse complement strand
AACTGGTCAACCACTTGTAAAACTGGTCAACCACTAGAACACTTTCTAACACCATACACAAAAATAAACTCAAAATGGATTAAAGATCTAAATGTAAGACCAGAAACTATAAAACTCCTAGAGGAGAACATAGGCAAAACCCTCTCTGACATAAATCACAGCAGGATCCTCTATGACCCACCTCCCAGAATATTGGAAATAAAAGCAAAAATAAACAAATGGGACCTAATGAAACTTAAAAGCTTTTGCACAACAAAGGAAACTCTAAGCAAGGTGAAAAGACAGCCCTCAGATTGGGAGAAAATAATAGCAAATGAAGCAACAGACAAAGGATTAATCTCAAAAATATACAAGCAACTCCTGCAGCTCAATTCCAGAAAAATAAATGACCCAATCAAAAAATGGGCCAAAGAACTAAACAGACATTTCTCCAAAGAAGACATACAGATGGCTAACAAACACATGAAAAGATGCTCAACATCACTCATTATCAGAGAAATGCAAATCAAAACCACAATGAGGTACCATTACACGCCAGTCAGGATGGCTGCTATCCAAAAGTCTACAAGCAATAAATGCTGGAGAGGGTGTGGAGAAAAGGGAACCCTCTCACACTGTTGGTGGGAATGCAAACTAGTACAGCCACTATGGAAAACAGTGTGGAGATTTCTTAAAAAACTGGAAATAGAACTGCCATATGACCCAGCAATCCCATTCTGGCATACACCTTGAGGAAACGATCTGAAAAGAGGACACGTCACCCCAGGGTCCATCGCAGCGACTTAGTTTATATAGCAGGACATGGGAAGCACCTAGCATGCCATCAGCAGACGAATGGATAAGTAAGCTGTGGTACATATACACAATGGAATATTACTCAGCATTAAAAGGAATTCATTTGAATCAGTTCTAATGAGATGGATAAAACTGGAGCCCATTATACAGAGTGAAGTAAGCCAGAAAGATAAAGACCAATACAGTACACTAACACATATATATGGAATTTAGAAAGATGGTAATGATAACCCTATATGCAAAACAGAAAAAGAGACACAGAAAATACAGAACAGACTTTTGAACTTTGTGGGAGAATGTGAGGGTGGGATATTTCAAAAGAACAGCATGTATACTATCTATGGTGAAACAGATCACCAGCCCAGGTGGGATGCATGAGACAAGTGCTCCGGCCTGGTGCACTGGGAAGACCCAGAGGAATCGGGTGGAGAGGGAGGTGGGAGGCGGGATCGGGATTGGGAATACATGTAAATCCATGGCTGATGCATATCAATGTATGACAAAACCCACTGGAAAAAAATAAATAAATAAAAATTAAAAAAAAAAAAAAAGTTGAGGGAAAAAAAAAAAATTTATACCTGAGTATTGTCTGTTTTTATACTATTGTAAATGCAGTTGTTTCCTTAATTTCAGGTTGTTTATTGCTAATGTGTAGGTATGAAGGTGATTTTTTTATCTATTGGCCTAAACTCTGAAGCCTTTTGGAATTTGCTTGTTAGCTCTCATAGTTTTTTAGTGGTTTCCTTAGGATTTTTAATACATAAAATCATGTAGTCTTTGAATAAAGATAGTTTTACTTCTTCATTTTCAATCTGGATGTATCTTATTTCTTTTTCTTTCTTAATTTCCCTGGAAGCTCTCTTAATTGTCTTGAGGCAGAAAAACCAAAATGGTTATTTAATGCTGTGGTGTTTTCACAGTAGCTCATCTCTGACTCATTTTCTCAGTCTTTTGAGGCCTGTGCAGACTTCACTATGGTCGTATGCCACTTGCCCTGTGAAGTCTCTCATGGTTTTAGCCATGGAAATAGTCTCTTTATCAGTGTATTAGAATGAAAAAAAAGCAGATTTTGGAAGTAGGCAGGCGTGGGTTTGAATCTGAGCTTTGCTAACCTACTAGCTATATCTTCTTGGTTAAAGGTAGGTAGGTAGATAATCTTAACTCTCTTCATTAGTTAGTAACGTCATTGTCAGTCTTGTATAATTGTTTTGAAGATTCAGTGAGATAAGATTTATAAAATGCCTGGTGCCAAGCATACACTCTTAACACTATTTGCTTTATGACAGTTGTAGTCCTTTGTATTGTAGTTAGTTATAGAAGTGTCATTCTTTACTGGAAGGTTGTCAGCTCCTTGTGGGTAAGGATTATGTGTAGGAATATTTATTATTGCCTCCTGGTAGACACACTGTGCCTACTATATCTATATTTGTATATCCCTAAATATTTTTCAGTTAGATGTATCTCTTTGGGCATTTATGATGGTTTGTGTGAGTTTCATTTCTCCTAGATGGCACAAAATGGATCCATTTTCCTACCCTTTATCTCCTTTTTAAGCTTTTATCATTTTATTGGTCTAGCGTCAGGTTACAGGTAGCTGGTTGCAATTTTAAATGTTTCAGAGTAGAATCAGAGCTGTGGATAATTTGAAAACAGTATGTTCATGTTCTTTAAACTGTGTAATACCAACCTAAATCATTGATCCTGTTTATATTTATAGCATATATGTACCTTGAATGGGTATATGTATCCTTAACGAGCATATTGATAATATGAAATAGTAATGAAAGTTCCCTTGTTCTTTTTTTATGTATTAAACCAGTGATACACTTGAAGGAAAAAATCAAAAGGAATGGCAACAGCCTAGTGATATGAGTACAGACATTTAGGAAAATAAAATGTTCATAACCTGATGAAGATAGCAAGAGTAATTTTCCAGATTCATAGCCAGATGTCTGTGATGTGTGTATCCATAGTTCAGAGTTTGCATCTTAGTCTGACCTTGGTGATTTTCCAGCACCTGTTATCCATCAAGATCAAGAATGATTTCAAGGTGGCCCTATATAAAAGGCATGGAATTTTCTGCCTGTTCCTGACCTCCTTTCTCTGGAAACTTCTGTTCCTTAAAGAGGCTGGAGACCTCTGATTGCTTGCACCCCCACCCTCTCGTGCCGGCAGCTTGATCTGGAGCTGTGCTGTGGTCACGCTAGAACTTTCCTGTGAGCCAGACAGCACTCTGGAATGTGTGCTCTGAGAGGACAGCTCACAGCGGAGCCGTGGGAGACAAGGTGGCAGCCGGCAGCGTCGGGGTAGGGAGCAGGGGGAGCAGATGCAAACACTCAGCCCCACAGTGCTCTGCAGCCGGACGCACAGAGGGGCGAGATCAGAGAGACCGGACTTGACCTCCCACTCCAGCTGGGCTGCCACGCTTGCCGCCCCCTCTCCCCCTGTCCACCTCTGTCACGTGGACCTGTTTTGCCCTGCCTCCCAGCTGCTGTTGGACCCGGAACACTTGGGGCAGCCAGCTGGCAGTCTTGGGAGGCTTGCCCTCGTTGTGCTCATTTCTTGGCCCTGAAGTTCTAATTAGCTTGAGCCTGATGAGCGCCATGTGCCACTGAAAACTGCAGCAAACACAGCCTCCAAAACCATTCTTGGGAAGAGAGAGATACTGAACAAGGACCCCTGGTCTCTTCTGGATCAGTTGGCCTGGCAGTGATGAAAACATTCTGAACCTTCATGTTTATTTGCACAGATACAAAAAGAGAGAGGGATGGATACAAGGGCATCTAGACAGTGCTTGCTGTGTAGTGAGGATAACGGCCAGATGTTGTGCATTCACTGGCGCTTGTCAGTACTTTCAAAATCAGCCCATACATGTTGTTTTTAAATTTCACTCCTCCCGTTTAACCATCTGAGGTCGAGGACTGTGACTCATTGGTTTTGGTACAGGACCACGAAGGCAGCCTGTGGGGATGGGGAGGAACAGTTGTGGGTGAAGAGCTGAGGGCGCAGTGTATGGTTGGTTGTGTCGCCGTCTTCACGCAGGACTAATCAGGCTGTGGGCACAGTGGGGCACAGGAACTCTCATTCCTCTAAAGAGACCTATGAGGAGGCTTGGGGTGGGTGGGTCTGAATTGCCAGGGACACTGTGCTTCAGGAAAGACTCAGGGTCCCTGCAGGGGGGTCATGCAGTGTAAAGCAGCAGGCAGGGGGGGCTTCTAGGGAAGAAGCAAGGGGAGGAGTAAGAGCTGCTCTGGGCCCAGGGTGTTCATCAAGAGAAAAAAAAAAAAAAACCTGTTGCAAATAACTGATGGGTTTTAAAGCATTTGTTACAATTAATGCAGAACTAAGTTAAGAAATCAAGATAAAAGCAAGCCCCCACAGGTAGAAGATGAAAGGATGAAAACATTTCAATGAAACTTAGTGAGAAGGAAGAAACCCATGACTTGCATGAAAGAGAGAAGGTCTGAGTCATGCAGGGGCAGCTGGCTGGGCCGGTCTCCGGGTTTGGAGTAGCCCTGACTGTCAGCCCGCTGCTCTGTGGGGTCTTCAGCTGTGTCCGGGCCTGTCTTTCCTCTCCCCGCGGTGGAGTCTGAACACAGGGAGCAGAGAGAACCAGGCTGGCTACACGTAGGGGAGTGGAAAGAGAAGAGCCACATTTCCCGATGTCTCACCACTCATCCAGGGACTTCCCTGGTGGTGCAGCAGCAAAGAATCTGCCTGCCAGAACAGGAGATGCAGGAGATGTGGGTTTGATCCCTGGGTCACCCTCCAGGGAAGATACCCTGGAGAAGGAAACGGCAACCCCTCCAGTATCCTTGCTGGGAAACTCCATGGACAGAGGAGCCTGGCGGACTACAGTCCCTGCGGTCAGAAAGAGTCGAACATGACTTAGAGACCAAGACCATCACGCCACTTACACAGCCTCTTGGAAAACTGGGAGGTGGCCTAGGCGGCTCTGCACCATGAGTCTGCGCCCAGAGAAGCGGCAGTAGGACCCTGGTGTGCTGGAGACCATAGGTGTTCTTCGAAGGTCTGTCTGTCTGGGAGCTGCAGAAAAGTGGAAAACTGCAGTGACAGCAAAGACACTGGAAAATTTTATCTTTAAATCTTTCGAAAGCAAGTAATTCCAGTTTTTACTCTGCTCATTAACGCGTCATCTTCTCTTCAGAAAAGGCCAGAATGAGATTCCTACAGTGACATGCTTTGTACCAGGGCTACAGCATATTTGGTAGCTAGTGTCATCCAACATGGGGACAGTCTGCCAGAGTCTGTTTATGTTTAAACTTGGAATTTCTTCCAGGTGCTTCCTAAGGAGGAGTTGGCGCTCTGTTCTGGGGTGGGGGCAGGTCGATGAAAAGTGGAGCAGCGATCGAACCCAGGACTGAGGTGTGGCAGGGAAGCCCCTCTCAGGAGCTCTCAGGCCGCCTGGAAGTTTACACGAGGAGGGGCTGTTTCCATCACTGCCTGGGGAGGAATTGCACATTGTGGGACCGGTTCCCTGAATGCCTGTTAGAACACATGGATTCTGTGTCCACGTCACCTTTTCTTTAAAAAAATTTTTTTTTGATTGAGGTGAAATTCACATAAAACTAACCATTTTAAAGCGTGCGACTCAATGATACTTAGTTCATCACAGTGTCATGCAACCAACACTTCTATGTAGTTCCAACATATCCTGCGCCCTTTATCAGTCCCTCTCATGAACCTCCCCCAGCCCTGGCCCCTGGCAACCGCAGCCCTGCTTTCCGTCTCTACGTCTCCACCCATTCTGGACATTTTGTGTAAATGGAGTCCTAACAGTGTGTGGACTTGTGTCTGGTGTCTTTTACTCAGCATCATGTTTTCAAAGTTTGTCCATGTTGGAACCTTCTGTCCTTTTATGACTGAATAATATTCCAGTGTATAGACATATCAAATTTTTATTGATCCACTCATCAGCTGATTTACATTTGGGTTGTTTCCACTTCGGGCTAATGAATGATGCTCTGTGAACATCTTTCTAGAAGTCTTTCTGGGAACAGATATTTTCATTTTTCTTGGGCATATCCCTAGGAGTAGTATTGCTGGGTTATATGGTAATTCTGTGTTTAACTCTCTGAGGAGCCACCAGAGATGTAGCATTTCATATTCCTGTATCAGGGCTGTGATTTCTCCACACCCTCCCTAACACATGTTACTGTCTTTCTTTTAATAACAACTATTGTAACTAGTCTGAAGACTAGTTTTACTTCTTCTTTTCTAGTATATTTGTCATTTGTTTCTTATTTTTACCTAATTGCTCTGGGTGCAATTTCCAGTACAATAGTTAAAAGGAAGTAGCAAGAAAAGGTATTTTCATTTTGTTCCTGATCTGAGTGCGAACTTTGATCTTTCACCATTGAGTCTGATGTTGGTTGTGGATTTTTCATGTATGTCCTATGTCAGGTTGAGGAAGTTCCCTTCTATTCCTAGTTTGTTGAATATCTTTATCATGAAAGAGTGTTGGATCTTGTCAGATGCTTTTTTTGCACAGCCTATTCTAACTTTTTTGGGATTATACATTTTAAGGTTAGGAATCCGAGGAGTTACTAACATCGTGATTCTTAGTAGACAAGGAATTGTAACCAGATTATTAAAATAATTGATTTGAGTCACCAGGTTATGGAACTACTTCTATTCTGCTTGATCCTTCTCTGCAATAATATTTTCTGTAGTGGGAGTTTACAAGCATGCACATAGCTTTGCTTTTCTTAAAATTGATTTTAACACAGTTTTTATTTTAAAATAGTTTTAGATTTGCAAAGAGAGGTCCCACATATCCCACACAGCTTCCTCTATTTTTTTTAATTGAACTATAGTTGATTTACAATATTATATAAGTTTATATAAGTTTCAGGCTATTTTTAATATCATATTATTATCATGCAATCTCATGGTTATTGAACCAATAGTGATACTGTTATTATTAACTAAAACTTACACTTTACTAGATTTCCTCAGATTTTCCCTAATGTCCTTTTTCTGTTCTAGATTCCATCCACAGACTGTACTACATTTAGTTGATATGTCTTCTTAGTCTACTCCAGACTGTCAGTGTCACAGATCTGCTTTCTTATGATGACCTTGCTGGTTGTGAGGATTACTGGCTAGGTGTTCTGTAGAATATCCCTTGTTTTGTGTCCTCCTGATATTTAGGCCAGTATGGGTTTGGGGAGGTAGATCACAGGTGAAGAGCCATGCTCACCACATTATGTTAGGGTGCACCCTGTCAGCATGACTGAACCTCTGCTGTTGTTGACCTGCAAGCTGGCTGAAGTACTGTTTATCAGGTTTCTACACTGTGACACTAGTTTTTAAAAATTAGCTTATGTTTTAATTCCTGTTGGATAATGACAAAGCTAGAGCATTCACTGTTTCTTCCATTGGTATTGGAGGGAGTCTGAACCACAAGCGCTTGTGACTTTTATAGGCTCAGAGCAAAGTGATATGTGAGCCAGATTTCTGAGTAGTTGGTTGTCTTTGACGTCATTTATTATTCATGTTCATTTCTGTGTGGAAAGTACAGAATCCCATTCTTTACCCGCAGACGTACTTGTCTGCTGAGAAGGTGTTATTCTGGCCATCAGAAGACCCCCTGTCTTCCTTTAGAAGATCGTGGGGGACGACAGACCCATGCTGCAAAGGAGTAGTCAATTAGCAGATCTTTATGAGCCTCTTGTGGTGCATCACCCTGCAGTGTGAAAAATGGCATTAACAGAAAAGAATCTAGCACAAGTCACCTCTGCGCCCAGATTCGCCCTGGATGGTCCTTGATCCCACGGAGGGGTCGGAGACTCTAAGGTGAGAATGTCCTGTGTGTGTCGGGGCATCTGTGTGCACGCTTGGTGCCAGAAGGCTGTGTGCTTGAAGTAGGCAGCGCCATGCATGGTCCATGGGGCAGCTGAGCATCTGCAGAGTATGCGAGTCCTCAGAGGACTCCTTGAGGCTTCAGTGGGCCTTCCTGTCACAAGCAAGTCCTAAGGTGGAGAGTGCCAGGTGACAGAGTTACACACTTTTATATCTGTGATTTGTGTTTGAATCAGAATTCCTCCCATGTGCTATTTCTAGTTGATGGGTTCAGCTGGGTTTTTTAAATTAGTAAGATATCTTCCTTTTATCTTCTACAGCTGAGATACATCTATCCATGACGTCTTTTCTTATCATCCAGTTCAACTAAAACAATTTAATTGCTTTATGTAGTCTTGAAGGAAACCTAAACTGAATTTATTTGAAATCTGAATCACTTGAATTACTGGTTTTTCCCTTTGGTTGCATACATTAACGGAAACTGTAATAGAATACCACCAAGGATGATAGGCTGTGCAGTGAACATTTCTGAAGTTTAACAGGGGTTAATTTCTCTTTATGAAGCTATATTTTTTCATAATTTAATTTTGTGACTATAAACTCTCAAAACACACTAGTACTTATTATGCAAAAAGAATATAAACAAATGTGTTGCCTTTTTATAGTTACTTGAGAAGCAATTTATTACTGTACGTAAGGTATTATTTTTTTAAATACATGAAAGCTGGCTTAAAACTCAACATTCAAAAAACTAAGATCATGGTACCCGGTCCCATCACTTCATGGCAAATAGATGGAGGAAAAATGAAAACAGTGATAGATTTTATTTTCTTGGACTCCAAAATCACTGTGGATGGTAACTGCAGCCACGAAATTAAGACTCTTGTTCCTTGGAAGAAAAGCTATGACCAACCTAAACAGCAGAGACATCACTTTGCTGACAAAGGTCCATATAGTCACAGCTATGGTTTTTCCAGTAGTCATGTATGGATATGAGACTTGGACCATGAAGAAGCCTGAGCACTGAAGAATTGATGCTTTCAAACTGTGGTTCTGGAGAAGACTCTTGAGAGTCCCTTGGACAGCAAGATCAAACCAGTCAATCCTACAGAAAATCAACCCTGAGTATTCATTGGAAGGACTGATTCTGAAGTTGAAACTCCAATACTTTGGCCCTGATGCAAAGAGCCAACTCATTGGAAATGACCTTGATGCCAGGAAAGACTGAGGGCAGGAGGAGAAGGGAGCAACAGAGGATGAGATGGTAGGTCGCTCAATAGCGTCTGACTCTTTGCAACCCAGTGGTCTGTGGTTGCCAGGGTCCTCTGTCCATGGAATTCACCAGGCAAGAATACTGGAGTGGGCTGCCATTTCTTTCTCCAGGGGATCTCCCCAACCTAGGAATCGAACAATTATCTCTTGCATCTCCTGCATTGGTAGACAGGTTCTTTACCAGCTGAGCCATGAGGCTCAGAAGATCTGATAAGGCATTAATTTATCTCAGATTTAATGATCAATTTTTCACAACATAAACCTAAGTACTCAAAGTGTGTATGTGTGCTTAAAAAATTTCTCAGAGTACTCTCGCTCTGCTTTTGAAGGTTTTCTCTGCCCCCTGTATGTTAAAGAACTGAATCTGGGATCAGTCCGAATGCTGGCCCCATGTGTTCACAGATCTTGTGGTTCCTCCCCTCCCACCTCTGCAGTGGTTCCTGCACACACTGTTCAGTAAACAACTGAGAACCAAGCTCAGCCACTTCATTCACAGAGTGTTTGGAAAGGGCTGCGCAGCCTGGACATGCTGGCTCAAGTGGGGTGAGAGGCAGTGTTCATGTTTTCGTTAGTTCTTTTTATAGCATCCAGTCAGCTGTAGCTGGTTAACTGAAGCCGGGGCTGCTATTAGCGCACAGGTCTCTTACGCAGGATAAAGGGCCTCTGGTGGAAAGAGATTTTGTTACTCATGATGCCATGACCGTGTTTACATGAGCTCACCCTGTCATCTGTTATTGGATGTGATTTAGAGTGGTTCCGTGAAAACACAGGAAGTCCCTGGGAGCTGTTCAAATCACCGTTTGAAAACAGAAAATACAGATAGCTTCCTGTGAAGCCAGCCATCCTTCATAGATTGTACTCTCTGGGCTGACGCCTGTGAGGAGAGCACAGACGTTTCCCATTGGTGTTAGAGAAACTAGGTGGAGAGAGTGGTTTTCCCTCTTCCCACAGCAAGGAATCGTCATCTTATTGGGGGAGAGAGTTATTTACCCAGCCTACTTTTCTGGATAAGTTAAACACAGCTGTTTGTATCGCTGTAGCTTTTCATGGGCCGAACTCTGACTGAAGGCAGAGTTTAACTTGTTCAGTTTAGTTCAGTTCAGTTCAGTCACTCAGTCGTGTCCAACTCTTTGCGACCCCATGAATCGCAGCACACCAGGCCTCCCTGTCCATCACAAACTCCCGGAGTTTACTCAAACTCATGTCCATCGAGTCAGTGATGCCATCCAGCCATCTCATCCTCTGTCGTCCCCTTCTCCTCCTGCCCCCAATCCCTCCAAGCATCAGGGTCTTTTCCAATGAGTCAACTCTTCACATGAGGTAGCCAAAGTATTGGAGTTTCAGCATCAGTCCTTCCAATGAACACCCAGGACCTATCTCCTTCAGGATGGACTGGTTGGATCTCCTTGTAGTCCAAGGGACTCTCAAGAGTCTTCTCCAACACCACAGTTCAAAAGCATCAATTTTTCGGCACTCAGCTTTCTTCACAGTCCAACTCTCACATCCATACATGACCACTGGAAAAACCATAGCCTTGACCAAATGGACGTTTGTTGGCAAAGTAATGTCTCTGCTTTTTAATATGCTATCTAGGTTGGTCATAACTTTCCTTCCAAGGAGTAAGTGTCTTTTAATTTCATGGCTGCAGTCACCATCTGCAGTGATTTTGGAGCCCCAAAAATAAGTCTGACACTGTTTCCACTGTCTCCCCATCTATTTCCCATGAGGTGATGGGACCAGATGCCATGATCTTAGTTTTCTGAATGTTGAGCTTTAAGCCAACTTTTTCACTCTCCTCTTTCACTTTCATCAAGAGGCTTTTTAGTTCCTCTTCACTTTTGCCATAAGGGTGGTGTCATCTGCATATCTGAGGTTATTGATATTTCTCCTGGCAATCTTAATTCCAGCTTGTGCTTCTTCCAGCCCAGCATTTCTCATGATGTACTCTGCATCGAAGTTAAATAAGCAGAGTGACAATATACAGCCTTGACGTACTCCTTTTCCTATTTGGAACCAGTCTGTTGTTCCATGTCCAGTTTAACTTGTTAGAGATCATTAATAGCTCGATGGAAATAAATGTGGGCCAAATTCATCCTGCCACCTCTCTTTGTAAATAAAGTTTTATTGGGACCAGCCCAGCTGTTCTGTTCTCTGACATTCTTGTCCAGAGGTGCTTTCACACCTCAAAGGCTGAGGTGAATATTGGCAAGAGCCTGAAATACTGTGCTAACTGACTCTGCTCCACAAGTGAGAACACAGTGAAGCCCCACTGAAAGCAGGCTCCTCCCCGGCTACCTCGTTTAATCCCCTGAACAACCCAGTGAAGCGGATGACAGTCCAGCCCCTGGCACTACCCTGACAGTGGTGGTGGTGGTTTAGTTCACTAAGTTGCGTCCGACTCTTGCGACCCCATGGACTAGCCTGCCAGGCTCCTTTGTCCATGGGATTCTCCAGGCAATAATACTGGAGTGGGTTGCCATTTCCTTCTCCAGGGGATCTTCCCAACCCAGGGATCGAACCCAGGTCTCCTGCATTGAAGGCAGATTCTTTACCAACTGAGCTACAAGGGAAGCGCCCCCCCCCCCCCCCCCCGACCTGCCGACCAGTGTAGCAACCAGGTCTCTGACCCTGTCAGAGTCTGCTCTGGGGAAAGAGGCACATGAGAAGGAACCAAGGAGAAGTCTGGATTGTGAGAACGGCCTGCATCTCCTCCAGCAGCTGCTGCCAGTGTCAGAGGAAGAGTCTCAGCCCCTACGTTTTCAAGATGTCATCATTTCACATGCCGAAGAAGCTCACTTCTGCTGATAAATCAGATTTGAAAGAAGAACGTACTTTCTCGCCTCTAGTGAGACGGATCCATCAAGGAGCTGAGCCCCACAGATTTTTGGCAACTTCAGAATACTAGCTAAATTGGCTTATCTTTTAATCCCCCAAAACAAGCAGCACAAGAATTCAGTGCTGCTGCTGCTGCTAAGTTGCTTCAGTCATGTCTGACTCAGCGACCCAGGGTCCAATGTCCATAGGGATTCTCTAGGCAAGAGTACTGGAGTGGGTTGCCATTTCCTTCTCCAATAAACACTCTCTGTTCCAAATGCTTTTTATTTCCCATTTCCAGTTCTCTACATAGAATTGAATATATGTACACATTTATTTCCATCTAACTGTTAGTGATCTGTAAAAATTCTGCAATGGTTAACACTTCTCGTCACAATAACACATGAAGACGTAAGTACATGCTTTGAACTACATACAAAAAATGTGTGAAATTAAAGTGTGCAATGGTTAATATATTAATTTTCAGATACAATAGCTCCTGTCACATGTGAAATGACCTGACTCTAGGAATGTTGGGATCTCTGTGTACTTGGCCTTCAGATGTGATGAATTACAGAGTGATAGAGGTAGCATAGCAAACTTATGAGCCAAAGTAAGTAAAAACATGAAACCTTTATACCAGGATTTATGATTTACAAGTGAGAGAATGAACACACGAGAATAGTAAGTACTAGGAAAACATGTTAATCAAATTATGGGTGAAAGCTGTGTTAATGTGAATTCTGAGTGAAGCAGTGGGGAGTGGGAAGCAGGGTGTGATTACAGCCTCACCTTCAGCAGCCAGCCCTGGCTCTCCCTTGGCCTCGGCCCTGGGAAAGCAGCAGGGGTGGAGCCTCATGCTGTCGTGTGGGTGCTGAGGTGCATCACGAGCTTCCGGGTCCACCCGGCTGAACACAGGATGCGCAGGCTCCCCTGGTCACACGCGGTCCGGGCAGCCTCGGGCTGGGGAAACGATGCGCAGGCTCCCCTGGTCACACGCAGTCTGGGCCTCATGTCCAGCACCCACGCTCTTGTCCAGCCTCACGCACCAGTGTGGAGTCGGCTGCGGAGTCATGCGGAGTGGTGGCAGCGTGTGCCGTCCACGTCCTCTTTGTCGGTCACAGACCTGCGTCCCTGCACCCAGGTGAACCTGCAGCCAGTGTGACGCGACTGGTCCTTACAGGGGTGTAGACCAGACCCACTGACTTTCCTGTGGGCTCAAAAGCAAAGCACCCATGACCACCCACAGGAAGTCAGGTGCCTCCTTCAGGGCTGGGCAGAGGTTAGAGCAAGCATCCAACCAACCCCGTGGCGGGGTGGTGGGTGGCTGAGGCAGGGGAGGTGGGCCCGCCCCATGCAAGTCTGCTCTCCCCTGCAGCCTCTGCTGGCCTTGAAACAGTGGGGACTTCAGGCTGCAAACTTGTCATTACAGTAGATTTTAGGGAAAATCAGTACGGCACTTGTACAAACAGAAAGTAAGAATTTAGGCGTTCGTCCGCAATCACATGGGTCTTACTTCCTCATAATTGCATATTTCATGTATTAATGGATTTTTTAAACTTCACAAATATAAATGTATACTTTAAAACTGAAAAGTAGCCCAGAAAAGTACTGGATTTAGGAGTCTTCACATTAGACATATCAGGGCAAATGGTGAAAGAGGAAATTTGTATCTCAAAAACAAGCTTAGATTTATCTATTTCTAACATTTGGAAAAGGATTGAAGGGCAGATGAAGAATTCTTATTAGATTTTTCAGAGTTCACAACTCATGTAAAATTCAGAGAATCAACATACGGTTTTCATTTATAATTGTCCTTTGCTTTCTGGAAGGCCAGTAAAATACAACTCCTTGATTTATATGAAATTTACCCCCTGACAAACTTAAGTCTTTCTGGTGAGACCAGCATCCAGAATTCAGCCATTACCTCCAGATGATCTGAGAAAACTGAAGAGCCAAATGTTTCATTGCTTTAGATTAGTTAAGTGATGATAACCATGAGCATTTATAATATTATTTTTAAATTGTCCCTGTGAGGTTTTAAGACACAGAACTGAATGTACTGCCAGATATTTTTGCAGGAGTCACAGATGTAAAAGAGAATTCTGCACACACATCCCGCTCCCCAACACCCAAACAGAACATATTTTGCGTTAAACCCTTTGGAATGGACTATTTTTAGAAAAATGACAGGGGAGTTAGGAGATGTTTTTTCACAACTTTTTGCATTACAGCCCATAAAAAAATGATTATGTTTTAATTTAATTATGACATGTCCTGTACTGTGATTGATTCTGCTGATAGTGAAGTACCAAATGGAACGACCATGCTGTCTTTATGTCAAACATATGGCAGAGTTATACCTGCTTTGAACTTGGGGAGGTCACACGTGGTGCCCAGGCGTGGGCCAGGCTTGGCAGGGCTGCTCTGGGAGCAGCGTTGCTCAATATTGCTCGCTGTGCTGCTTGTGCTCACAGCCCATCTTGTGCATGAAGTAACATAACCATGGAAGGAACAGCCTGGCCCGTTAATATTTTTTGTGTGTACTTTTAAAACCATAAAAGTAACATGGTGACACCTATAGAAAATTCCCAGCAATAGAAAAATTATTCTAATTCTGTTCACTGAGTAATCATTTTGTATATTCTCTTTTTTTTATGGTACTTCTTTCAAGCTGAAATCATAAAACCTTTTTTTCTTAGCCCAAAGAATGTCAGCAGACTATTATCATTTTTGCTTCCTTTGTGTGACATTTCACTTTCACTCTGTACTCAAGGAGCAAAAAAGGGAACTGGGTTGAGAACCTACAGTGTGCCAAGTGCTTGCGTTTTTGTGTGATTGATTGAGGGGCTAATTGTGTGCATGTGTTAGTCACTCATGTGTCCGCCTCTTTGTCACCCATGGACTGTAGTCCACCAGGATCCTCTGTCCATGGAATTCTCCAGGCAAGAATACTGGAATGGGTTGCCATTTCCTTCTCCAGGGGATCTTCCCAACTCAAGGATTGAACCAGGTCTCCTGCATTGCAGGCAGACTCTTTATCAGTTGAGCCACAGGGTTGGTTAAGAATCCACCTGCAATGCAGGAGACCCGAGTTCGATTTTTGGGTCAGGAAGATCAGCTGAAGAAGGGATAGGCTACCCACTCCAGTATTCTTGGGCTTCCCTTGTGATTCAGCTGGAGAATTCCATGGACTGTATCGTGCATGGGGTCACAAAGAGTTGGACACAACTGAGCAACTTTCACTTCACTTGAGGGGCTAATTAAGCACATAAAATATCCTTGCAGTACCTGCCAGTAGCCCTCTGCACAGCAGCAACAGAAAAGGCCAGTGCCTGGGAGAGGTGGGTGTGAGTTTTCCCGTTGCTCAGAGGAGGCCACCAACTGGGCAGCAGGCCGAAGCTTGTCTCAGGCCGAGCTGGAACTCAGAACCAAGTCCTGGTGCCTCTGAGCCATTTGCCATCGTGAGTGTAGCAGCCAAGGTATGCCCCATTCCGGAGCTCAGTAGAACCCTGTCTGTTTGGAACCACTGGGTACCATGTAAGCACTCTCACTCACTCTGGTGCAGCCTGCACTGGCATTGATACTAAAAAAACTACTAGTGACATTTGTAGTTGAGTGTGAGCAGTTACTGTCTGCACAGTAACTGCAAAGAACACACCTGTCCAAACAGCTGGCTGTAATCTGGTGTTTGGAAGATTAACATTAATAACATTATTTCTTGGCATCTAAAAGATTTTTAAACAAAAAGTCAGTCACGTATCCCGTGGTAAAATTGCTTAAACTCTTTGATGACAAAAGAAAGTAAGGGTCCCTGAGCCCCTCGGTGTCACCTCCTGCTGCTGCGGGCCCTGTGGGCAGCACTGCTTTTCAGAAAATGCCTCTGAGCCTGTAAGGGAGTAGGAGGCGTGCTGCAGACCCGAATCCTGGGCCTGGAAACTGGGTGCGCACACGTGCTGGCTGGCTGTGCAGGCTCAGGCAGCACAGCCCATCCACATCGCGGACGATGTCCCTCTGTGAACAGAAGTTCAGTCTGGAAAGCTTTCTAAGCAGTTCATGAATGCTTGACCAAGAAATGAGGTTAAATCTAAACCTGTAGCAATTTAGAAATACAAACCAGTAACAAAGTAGTACAGTAGTCTCACTAGTCAAGAAAAATGTTATCCCATTATGCTGCATCAGTTCAGTTCAGTTCAGTTGCTCAGTCGTGTCCGACTTTTTGCAACCCCATGGACTGCAGCACGCCAGGCCTCCCTGTCCATCACCAACTCCTGGAGTTTACTCAGGCTCTTGTTCATTGAGTCAGTGATGCCATCCAACCATCTCATCCTCTGTTGTCCCCTTGTCCCACCTTCGGTCTTTACCAGCATCAGGGTCTTTTCCAGTGAGTCAGTTCTTCCCATCAGGTGGCCAAAGTATTGGAGCTTCAGGTTTAGCATCAGTCCTTCCAATGAATATTCAGGACTTATTTCCTTTAGGATTGACTGGTTGTATCTCCTTGAAGTCCAAGGGACTCTCAAGAGTCTTCAACACCGCAGTTCAAAAGCATCAATTCTTCGGCACTCAGCTTTCTTTATAGTCCAGTTCTCACATCCGTACATGACTACTGGAAAAACAGTGCTGTATGTCAGTTGTATCTCAGTAAAACTGGAAAAAATAAAATATAATAGAGCAGTATTGTTCCTTCCATGCGTAGTGCTGAGCACAGAGCTCCCCTGAAGGCTTCAGCTTAGGGCAAAGGGTCCTGGGGTCCACGTGGACACTCACCATCGTCTGCATGGACTGAAATCATGTCTGCTACAGTATAGACTACTTTCTGAAAGTATGTAGAGGTTAGTTTTTTAGTTTTAGTTTTGACTGTGCTGGGTCTTTGTTGCCGTGTGGGCTTTTCGCTAGTGAGGCCTGGGCTGTAGGACACGTGGGCTTCAATAGCTCCAGCATGTGGCTCCTGGGCTCTGGAGCACAGGCTCAATAGTTGTGGCGCACAGGCTTAGAGGCAAGTGGGATCTTCTTTCAGGGACTGAAGCCATGTCTCCTGCATTGGCAGGCAAGTTCTTTTACCACTGAGCCACCAGGGAAGCCCCAGAGGGTTTTTGTTTTTTTTTTTTTAATTAACTAAAGTCCCTAATTTATTCAGTTTCCTAGACTTAATATTTTTATTTTGCCCCCCAACCCTATCCAGGGAGCCCATCACATTTAATGGTCCTGTATCTTTATGGTCCTCTGGGCTGTGACTGCTTCTAAGGCTTTGCCAGTTTCTGATGACAGTTTTGGGGGGCACTGGGTCGGGCGGGTACTCTGTAGAATCCTCTTGATTGTGGTCGGATGACTCAGGATTAGACTGGGGTTGTGGGATCGCAGCAGCACGTGTGTGAGGGCTCACACTTCAGCAGGGTGTGCCAATGCTGCTGCTGTCGGCCTCAACTGCTGGCTGACAGGTTCTCCATGTCTCCTGGGACCCCACTACACACCCCCCACCCCCCAGAGCCTTTGGGAAGAAGTTGGTCTGCACATCCCCAGCCTGAGGCACAAGTTCCAATGACATCCGTGTCCGTGGAGTCCTGACTTGGAGTTCTTCTCTTCCTCATGTATTTATTCACTTATTTAGATCAGCATGGACTCCTTATTTTTTTTTATACTTAGATTATAATGCAGTACTGTTTTGCTTATTTTGTTGCTCAGATTGTTCCAGCTTCAGCCCCTGAGGCTCTTTGTGCTGACTCCTTGTCTCTTTGATGTACTCCCATCATTGTGAGTTTTCAGTTTGGTTGTGCTTTGTCTTCAGCATTTTCTTATTTCCTGGCACTGCATAGTGTTTATTGCCCCTACCCTAGAATCAGCCCCTTCACCAAGGAGTTTCTTTTGTTGGAAAATGGTTTGGAGATACAAGAAAACACAATTTTAAGAAAATACAAGTTCAGGACATCTCTGGTGACACAGTGGATTAGAATCCACCTGCCATGGGTTTGATCCATGGTACAGGAAGGTGCCACATGCCTTGGGGCAACTAAGGCCGTGCGCCACAACTACTGAATCTCGCACACCTAGAACCCACGCTCAGCAAAAGGGAAGCTGGCACAGTGAGAAGCCCTACGACTAGAGAGAAGCCCCCACTCGCCACAGCTGGAGAAAGCAGCACACCCCAGTACAGACAGAAATAAATACATAATTTTTTTAAAAAGGAGAATGCGGGTTCATCTTAAAGCATCATAGGGTTGCTGCCAGCTTCAGTAGTCAGGGTCAGATAGAGGCTCTAGAAAGAGGAGTGCCTGGTTCTGAAGTGTTTGTTGTATAGCCCTGACCGTGGGCAGGGGTTGTCGGTAATCCGAGGAAGAGGCCCTCTCTCAGCATTGCTCGGTACACAGAGCTCTCTTCAGCTCTTGTACTCTCTTGTCCCTTAGACGGTTTTCACGGTCACGCTCGACCATCTTTCCAGAGATGACGTTTGTCTTCAACTCACTTGTCCCTTAGACAGTTTTTCACGATCACACTCATCACCTTTCCAGAGATGACGTTTGACTTCTACTCACTTGTCCCTTAGATGGTTTTCACGATCATGCCCATCACCTTTCCAGGGATGACGTTTGTCTTCGACTCACTTGTCCCTTAGACAGTTTTCAGGATCACGCTCGTCATCTTTCCAGAGATGACGTTTGTCACTCACTGTTGTCCGCAGTGTTTCTGGGTGAGCTGCGCTGTCAGCCTCCCCTGCCCTCCTCCACCTGCCCTGCTGGGTCTCTCAGGCACGTACCTGTGCCCTTGTGTCCTCTGAACCATTTCAGGGTACTTCTGCACACAAAGGCTCCTCTAAATGATTTACCATTTGTTATATGCGTCTCTTGCTAGATACTATGGTTTCTATGATCTGTGACTATGGTATTAGAAGAATGTGCATTTTCAAATACTTCTTAAAATAAATTGTTTGGCCAGATAACACCCAGGTATTTTAACTACTGGTTTCCAAATAGTAAGACCCCCCTTTTTTTTTAAGCATCAGAAATGCTGTTTTTTATGAAAACTTGGTACTATTAGCTGAGATGTATTTTAGTGGTGGCTGTCTCATGAAAGTTGCAGTCAGCAACAAAGTGAAGGAAAGAAAAACTCTGGGTACACCCTTTTTTCTTGTGTGTCACTCATTGTCTCAGAATATGCTACCATGTAGTTACTCTATAGTTGTTGACACATAAGTAACATTTCTCATAGATTTTCTTCTCCTTCATCACAGCAGTTATATAGTAAAAAACCCAGGTTCAAAAGCTTCGTGGGGTCCCTGCTGTCAAGGGACTCTGGGTATAGATAATATGAACTGGTGTGTTTCTGATCTCATTCATCTTTCAGAGACTTAAAATTATCTGCGGAAGTGAACACAAGTTTTTGTGTTCATGAGTTTGTTCTTGCCTTTTTGGTTGTTGTTGATTTATCGAAAAAGCATGTAGCATTCTCTTCCCCCACAATCTACTTCTTGTGAGAACCTTCATGTTGAAGAAGTTAGGCTCAGTGACAGAGATATCTACTCCTTTTAACCTAAACAGAAAGAAATACATCAAAGAGTTCAGAAGGCTTAAAGAGTTTCCAGGAAAAGTGAGGAAACAGACTGTATGCGGGACTTCAGGACAGACTCTCCGAGTGGCCCTGAAGAGCCAGGGTGCCTTGAGGACCTCCCCACTCCAGCCCTTCACTCCAAAGCCTCTTCTCATGATCCCTCATTTCTTCCTTTCACCCTTCACAGCGATTGGCCAAGCCCTGAGATCTCTGTTAATGTCGTGTTTGGCAGCAGAAGTGACAGGATCAGACCCTCTGCCTTTGATTCACAGGAGGAACTCTGCTGCAGGGAGCATGAGAAGTGCAGAGTTTGCTTTCAGCCTCTGGGGTCTAGGAAGGCCCAGAGAAGGCATTTGGAATCTTTTCATCCACCAGAGCAGTTAGAAAAATTGAAAAGAGAGAAGTAGAAATGTGTGAAAGAGATACAGGCCCACCTCGAAGACACGGAAGGTTTAATTCCAGACTGCCACAATAAAGCAAATATCACAATAAAGTGAGTCACACAAGTGTTTTGGTTTTCCCATGTGTATAAAAGTTATGTTTACACTATACTCTTGTTTATTAAGTGTGCAACATTATTTCTAAAAAAAACAATATACATACCCTAATTAAAAAATACTTTATTGCAAAAAGAAAACGCTAACCATCACCTGAGCCTTTGGCAAATCTTCCATTTCTGCTGGTGGAGGATCTTTTCTGTGTTGACAGCTGCTCCCTGATCAAGGTGGTGGTTACTGAAGCTTGGGGATGGTGTGGCAGTTTCTTAAAATAAGGCCGCAGTGAGGTTTGCAACATCGATGGAGTGTTCCTTCCATAAACATTTTCTCTGAAGCATGCATTGCTTCTTGGTAACATTTTACTCACAGGAGAACTTCTTTCAGAATTGGAATCAGTCCTCTCAGACCTTGCTGCTGCTTTATCAGCTAGGTTTATGTCATATTCTACATCCTTTGTTGCCATTTCAACAGTCTTCACAACCTCATCACCAGAAGTCAATTCCATCTCAAGAAACTATTTCTTTGCTCACGCATAAAGCAGCTCCTCGCTTGTTAGAGTTTTATCCTGAGATTTGAGCAGTTCAGTCACGTCTTGAGGCTCCAGTTCTAATTCTCTTGCTGTTTCTATCACACCTGCAGCCCCTTGCTCCCATGAAGTCTTGAACCCCTCACAGTTGTCCGTGAGGTTCGGAATCCACTTCTTCCTTGCTCTTGTCTCTGTGGATATTTTGACCTCTTCCCTTGCACGAATCACGAATGTTCTTAAGTGGCATCTAGAATGCTGACTCTGCTCCAGAAAGTTTTCAGTGGACTTTACCCAGATCTATCAGAGAATTGCTATTGACAGCAGCTGTAGCCTTGTGGAATTCTTAAATCATAAGGCGAGAAGGTTGAAATTATTCCTTGATCCATGGGCTGCAGAGTGGATGTTGTGTTATCAAGCATGAAAACAACATTCATTCTGTTGTACAACATCTTCATCAGAACTCTTGGCTGCCCAGGTATATTGTCAGTGAATATTAATATTTTGAGGGGAATCTTTTTTCGGAGGAGCAGATCTCAACAATGGGCTTACAATACTCAGCAACCTGTGTTGTAAACAGTTGTGCTGTTGTCCAGACTTTGTTGTTCTGTCACTGGAGCACAGGCAGAGTAGACTTAGCATTAGATTCTTAAGCACCCTAGGATTTTCAGAATGGTAGGGGAACATTTGCTCAACTTTAGGCCACCAGCTATGTTAGCCCCTGATGAGGCTGTCAGCCTGTCCTCTGTAGCTTTGAAGCCAAGCAGTGATTTCTGCTCATCTATGAAAGTCCTAGGTGGCATCTTCTTCCAGTAGCAGACTGTTTCACCTGAGTTGAAAATCTGTTGTTTAGTGTAACCGCAATCATGAATTGTCTTTGCTTGATCCCTGGATGACTAGGTGAAGCTTCTACATCTGCACTCACTGCTTCACCTTGCACTTTCCTGTCATGGAAGTGACTTCTTTCCTTAAGCTTCACGAACCAGCCTCTGGCAGCTTTAAACTTGTCTTCTGCAGCTTCTGCACCTGTCTCAGCCTTCACAGAACTGAGGAGAGTTAAATCTGCAATAAGTCTGTTTTGCTTTCTTATCATTTGTGTATTCACTGAAGTAGCACTTCTAATTTCTTCAAGAACTTTTCTTTACATTCGCAGCTGGACTTTGGCTCAAGAGACCTAGCTTTTGACCCATCTCTGAACTTGCCTTCTTCATTAAGCATAATCATTTCTAACTTTTGACTTAAAGTGAGAGATTTGCAACTCTCCTTTCACCTGAACACTTAGGGGCCATTGGTATGGTTATTAACTGGCCTAATTTCATTATTGTTATGTCTCAGGAAAAGGGAGGCATAAAGAAGGGAAGAGAGGCGAGGGAATGGTCAGTCTGCGGAGCAGTCAGAAAACACATTTATTGATTAATTTCTCCGTCTCCTATGGATGCAGTTCACGGCACCCAAAAACAATTACAGTAGTATTAGTAACACCGATGATGATTGATCACAGATCACTGTAAACTAATACAATAGTAAATGAAGTGTGAAATTACCAAAAAGTGATGCAGAGACACAAAGTAAGCAAATGCTGTTCGAAAAATAGCACTGATAGACTTGCTTGACACTGGGTTGCCACAAACCTTCAATTTATTTAAAAAAAAAACACACACACACACACAACAGTATCTGCAAAGCACAATAAAGTGAAGTACAATAAAGATCTCCCTGTGGAGGAGAACAGCAAAACCCCACAGTCCTAAAATTTCATTTTAGAATGCCATTAGTTATGGAATGCTATTGTTGTTCAGTTGCTCAATCAGGTCCGACTCTTTTGAGTCTCCATGGACTGTAGCCTGCCAGGCTCCTCTGTTCATGGGATTTCCCAGACAAGAATACCGGAGTGGGTTGCCACTTTCTTCTCCAGGGGTCTTCCCGACCTAGGAGACTTGGTTTGAACACAGTAGGTGCACATGTAGCTGAGGGCTGTGTTCAGTGCTCAGCCTCTGGGGGACAGAGACTCACTCTGGAGGGAGGGCACTGAGGTGGAGCTCCCAGTCCCATGCATGCTGGAGCTGGGTGAGAAGATGACAGATTCCCTAGACAGCTTCTTACTCAGTGATGAACAGAAATGGAACACCTGCCTGCACTTCGGCGAGACTGAATCTGACCTGGCTGGGGTCTTTGGGGCCTGAGAACAGTGGCAGGTCTGCATGGCAGTGACAGGCCTGCTGTGAAGTTGCAGCCTCAGTAATGTTGGCACACACCAATCAGTGTGCCGAGGAGGCCCGAGGCCTGCTCTGGTGTGATGAGCGGTGACCGTGGACAGGGGCCAGGCCCCTGCTCCGCTGCACCCAACACCTCCTGTCAGGGCAGCGCTGACGCTTTCTCTGAGGCCTCTTGTGAATGGTACCCCTAGTAAAATGTTAGTGCTTTTCTCATCTTAAAAGGTCATTAGTAAGAGAGGAAATTTAGCAAAGGTTGAAAAAGCAGTCGTGAGTATGAGTCTGTTTATGGAAAATTCTCAAGAAAAAAGCGTAATTTGGTAGAAGGCAAGATGTACAAGTATTTCCAGTCTTTGTAATTTGGGAAATTATAAAGGTCTTGGAATGTGTCTTATTCATACATGAGGATTCTGGCATATTGAATCCAGAACACTCTCATTTATTCTCCTTTGTCCTCCTGCAATGAAAATCAATGCCCCCGTGTCTGTCTTCTCAGCATCTAACCCAGAGAGAGCTGTCAAGGTCTACAGAGGCTTAAGAACATAAACACAAACTGTAAGACACAAATTCTGTGCATAAACTGTAGGACACGATCTCCATACACAAAGTGTAGGAAACTTCTGAGCAGAATGTATTTTAAGCCACATTCAGTCCTTATCTATGTATCTGTGGTGGGAAGTGCTAATATTCAGATAATTAATGGGTGCAGTGTCCTGTTGTCTGTTCTGCATTATGTAGCTTTCTCTGTGCTGTAACTGTGATCATCTGTTTCAGAGAAAACTGCCGCTGAGTAGTTGAAATGTTTTTAGTGTGTTATATATGAACAAAGCATTTGCCATGACAAAACTTTGAACTGTGTATTCAAAAACATTCTTGAAGAGTGGTATTCGAAATGGGAAGACTTTGCTTCCTCCCTGAAATGGAATAGTAGTTCAGCTCTGTGCTGTCATGGCCTGGTAGAGCAATACCTAAAACATTCTTTCAGTTTATTAAAGGTTGGTTTTTTCCATGATATGTTTTATTCAGCTGTGTAAACTTCTGAGGCCCTTCATCAGAGTTAGTGACATGCACACGCTTGTTAATCACACTGTTTAAACGCCAAGCACAGTGTCCCCAGAGCTCACATTTCTGGAACCTGTAGGCTCCACCCTCATCCTGACTGGCCCTCGGCAGTGACTCTTGCTATCAGCAAAGCTGAGTCATGGCCAAGCCAGTGCCGAGGGGTCATCAGGGAGGCAGGACCCTGGGGGCCATAGTCGCCACTGCTGGCCTCCTCGGCCACCTCCTGGCAAGAGGGTAAATCTGGATGAAGGCTGAGGTCGCCTCCCTCCTCCTCGTAATTGAGGGCTGAAAACTGTTTGCTCTCCTCATGGGAAGTGATACCTTGGTGTATATGGAGGAGCTTGGGTTGGGTGTCAGGGTTACCTGGAGTGACTGAGATGGAAGGCTGGCAAGAGCCCTTTGAAGAAGAACCTGAATGCATAGGTGGATCCAGCCTAGGAAGCTCCAGGAGACGCACTTTCTAGAAAGACCATCGCTTGCAAAGAAGGATGAACTTTGTGTTTCATGAAGCAGGGGTCTGGCTTGGCTGGGGCACCACGACCCCAGGCCTGACACACAGGGGCCAGGGGAGGCAGGCAGCTTCCTCCCGTGTGCTGAGAGGCCCTGGGACTCATGCCTGGACTTTTCTGATCTGTGCCTTGACAAGAACGCTCCTGCTGTGCTGGATCACATGGAATGTGGAGGAGCAGGAACCCAAGGAGAGGGCCGAGGCTGTCTCAGGAGTCCAGATGGGAGGCAGGTGATCTGGGTGAGCTTGCTGTGAGGAACTGGAGGAAAGGAGAGAGACTTGCACTCTGTTAGAGGTGCCAGTGGCTGGATATGGGGTGATGGAAGGAGGGGTCAGGGATGACTGTGTGCTGTTGGCTTGAGGGCAACTCAAGTTACTGAGGGGAGGTGACCCAGGAGGCATTGGGTGGAAGTTGAGAGTTCCAGTACGTCCGTGAGATGGAGGTGCCTTTGAGAGACTGGACTAGGGAAGCCCAGCTGGACATGAACTTGCAGTGGAGGAGAGAGGTGAAGCCCTGAGAGCCAGATGCTGTGCCCAAGACAGAGAGAAACACCACGAGACAGGTCATATCTAGCTGTTAAAACTTACTGGAAGGCAGAGTCTTCCCCCTTAGTGTAATAGATAAACCAGTGGAACAAGAGAGAAGATCCCAAATATATATAGGAATTTCATAAATAATATACTTATTTCAAAACAATGGGGAAAGATTAGCCATTCGATAAGTGGTGTAAGGACAACAGATAAGCCATCTGGGAAGAAAGAAGCTGGATCTGGCTTATCTCAGCGTGCACTGGAGAAGGAAGTGCTGGGTCCACACAGGACAAACTGAAAACCCATGCTTACATGTGCACACCCCACCCCCTCTCCCCCAGAGTAACAGCTTGTCCTCTCCACCAGACTCCTCGTGGAACTTACCTGCAGATGCGCAGAACTGTGCTCTTTCCACTGTTTCTGATAGCAAATGTGGCGACAGCGTAAACGGTCAGCGTTAGAGGGTTAAGACTAAATCACACCCAGTGGGGTACTTACTACACAGCTGTCTGTCTATGCTGTTGTATAAAAAGAAGGAGGAAGCACTCTGTGACCTGATACACGAACATCGATGTATTGGTTAAATACAGAAAGCAAGGAGCAGGGCAGTCTTTAAAATGTGCTGTGCCCCTTGGAAATTTATAAACAGAAACTCTGGAAAGACATGTAAAAAGCAACAGTGATAATCTGTGAAGGGCATAGGATTACTAGGGGACAGAGGACAAGAATGGGAGGGAATCTTTGTCACATTCCTCTGTATAATTTAAAATTTTTAATTATATATTATTTAGGAAAACAAAGGACTTTTATACACATTCATTGCTCTTGGGAATTTTTAACCATTACCCATGGTTTTGGAAAGCAGTACATAGAGCAATGAAGATACACTCTTTGACCCTAAAATTCTTAGAAATTTAATTCATAAGAAACACACACAAAAAAAATCTCAAGAGTGCACACTATTCTTAATGGTGGCAATGCCTATAATAATGGAAAAATAGAAGCAATCCCAATATTCAGTATAAGGAAGATTATTTAACACTGACAAACCTCACGATATAGTATTGAGCTGCTGCATAATATACCGAAGAAGACCAGTGGAGACATTCATGCAGCATTCACCTTTGTGCCGCCTCTGTCATGCGTTGTTCTGGGTGTTAGGGATACAGCAATAAATAAGACCAAACAAGGTGAAGTCTGTGCACTAATGGAACCAACATTAGATCAGGGAAGACTGGCAGCAGACAAACACATACTATATGAGAAAGTAATGCTGTTTCTGACTTCAGATAAACCTGGATGACCCAGTGGTTGCTGCTTTCACATAAGAATCGAGGAGAGCCTTGTGGGTCACATAGTATCTGAGTGAAAGAGTAGAATGGAAGCACACACCCTACCATATGTAAAATAAGTAGCCAGTGGGACTTTGCTCTATGACACAGGGTGCTCAAACTCAGTGCTCTGTGACCACCTGGAGGGGGAGGTTTGGGTGGGAGGTGGGAGGGAGGTTCCAGAGAGAGGGGACATCCATATACCTATGGCTGATTTGTGTTGATGTATGGCAAAAACTAATACAATATTGTAAAGCAATTATCTGCCATTGGAAAAAAAAAAAATCCCAAAGGTGAGAAGCCATGAGGCATTTGGAGAGAATGTCCCAGGGGCAGGGCGGACGGGGGTCTGTCATAAGAAGGTCAGGAAGCTGTGGCTGGGCTGTTGACTGTATGGTCCGTGCAACTCAAAGCTTCTGGGAGGTTTTGTCGGAAGAGGATGTATCATAAATGCCATGTGAGAAGCACGGGGAATGGTGGATAAAGAGGTGGTGTGCCCTGAAGACGTGGAAAAGGCAGGACTGCGTGAAGTGTTTAATGTAGAGAGTGGAGTAAAGGGAGGAACTGAGAAGGATTCAGTGGTTTGGGCCACAAGATGAATGGTGGGTACCATAAAGAGAGACAGGGACCTGAAGGGCTAACAGACGTGGAGAGAACAAGGAAAGTGTGGGTTTTGTTGTAGATGTGTTGAGTTTGAGTTACCTGTGAGTTACAGATGTAGAAAGAGAGAACTAAAATGAACTGTGTGAGTAAACTTAGTGTTTTCCTGATAGGTACATGGATGAGAAAACAGAGGTGGACATGTGCTGACGTATGGGAAGGCATGTGTATATACTCCCGCGTGTGTATATACGCCCATGTGTGTATATACTCCCGAGTGTGTATATACTCCCGTGTGTGTATATACTCCCCAGTCTGTCTTCTGTGAGGTCCTGGGCCTGTGACACTCCAGGAGCACTGAGCACATTTAGCACCTGGATATTAGCTTTAAATATCTGATGAAATGGGTGATTCCAGGGTGGGATGGGAGAAAATAGGATATGCATCTTGAACATTTTATGTGGAAAAGAAGGAATGTTCTCAAAAGAATGATGGAGACATATCGGGAGGACACAGGAGCCAGCTTGAACGCTGATTCTGGGAAAAGTTGAGCATCAAAATCATAGTTTTGGGTACAACCCATTGTTTGAGAATTTGTGAATCCACAGTTTTTAAAAATTAATGATTCAAAAATTCGACAAGGGCTAAGATAGTTACATGGCCTGACGGTATTTGCCACACAATTTTTTTTTTAATTTCAGAAGGAAAAAGTACCTCACAGTTGAGAAGCCTGATAGACATCACCTCAGTTAAGTAATAAAACTGATCATCGTCACATGGCCCCTACTGAAATAGCATGGTAGCTGTTAGCACACAGCAGCAATTACATGAGCTGGATCTCATCATGAGAAAATATCAGAGAAACCCAAAGTGAGAGTTTATGTACCGCAAAACTGCATCCTTGAAGAATGTCAAGGTCGTGAAAGTCAAGGAAGACTCGGATCCGACAGCGGCACCCAGCTCTGAATGGTCTTCTGCTGCAGAGCACTGGGTGGGCATAGTGGGGAAGCGCAGTGGGTGTGCGAGTGAGGGCGGGCAGTGTTCCTTCCCCCTCTCTGGTCATTAGCGGTGGTTTTCATAGGAGAAGGTCCTTCTTTATAGGGATGACCCTCATTTGAGGGTGAGGGAAACAAGACGACAGTGCCGCCAGGGCTACTCAATTGATTTTGAGTAAAAACTTTCTTAGCTAAGATCTGTCCTTCCTTCATTTATCTTGTTCTGATTTACAGCTTCACTAGGACACTAGTGATTCAGGGCGGGGGTCGGGGAGAGGGAGGAGGGACTGTTTTGTACTGTATTTAGAAGTTTTAGAAAATTCGAGATTGTGAGGCCTGTAGTTTCTCAAAGACGACAGAAAAGAGGGCTGCAGGGCACCTGCTGGGAGAGGAGCATTGCGCTCGCAGGGGCTCACCATGCTGGTCCGCACACAGAGCTGGCCTGTGGAGACGGAGCAGGGCGGGGGGGCGCTCACCGTGCTGGGGGTGGGCTGCCAGCTTGCCGAGCTGGGGCTGGGAGCCGGGTGTGGCCACTATCCTGCCCTGAGGTGGATTCACACCTGAGGACCTTCCTTCTCTCTGCAGTCGAGTCGTCTTCTGAAAGTGATCCCTCATCTGCTGTCTTGAGTATGATAAACTGAGTATGGTTTAGTCTTTGAAATTGAAATTATGTCATTATCAAATACCCTAAAACAATTTACTATTGCTTAGTGATAGTGTCCCTAGAACAGGTGTTCTTAGGATTACAGAAGAACTTAGAAAATCAATACTGATGTTTAAAAAAGAAGACAGCCTTGCATGCATGCCTCTTGCCAAGGTGGTTTGTGTTTTGTTTGGTAAGGTCAGAGCAGGTAGAACATGTACCTCTGCTTCACAAACACCGATGATTTACACGCCGCTCATTGGACAGGACCGGTTTCCAGGCCGGTTAGTCAGCTTCCAGTGTGAAACCCTGACTCAGAAGCCGGTCGTCTGGGATGAGTCACCCTGCCCCTGCTGCGTCACGAGGTCCAGCGCAGCCTGGTTGCTCTCAGCTGGCGCCCTTCCTGGAACCACAGACCCTGAAGATATTCAGGACTCTTCTCTTCCAAGACTACATGTAACCAGTGCCCCCGCGAAGCTCAGGAAGGTCGGAGCTGTTGCATTCAGCGTGGCCTTAGTGTGTCAGGGCTTCAGGCTTCACGGAGAACTCTGGACGAGAGAGGCAGTGAGGACTCTGGGTCTGGCCGCCAAGCCACATGGTAAGCCAGGGAGCATCATGGAATGTGTGACCTCCCTCGGCACTACAGAAACACTCAATGTCTTCTTCCTTCTTTGCACTCACTCACAGGCCCTCGGCCCTGCAGGCTCAGCAGTAAGAGGCCACGGAACGGTGGGAATACCAAATGACCCTCGTTTGAGAGTGACTGGGGAATGCATGGGGGAAAACAAGACCACTGCCCCCAGGGCCGCTCGGTTGATTTGGCACATTTTGAGTAAAAACTTTCTTAACTAAGATCCCTTCTTCCCTCCATCTGTCTTACTCTGATTTAGAACTTCACTAGGATACTAATACTCCTACCCACTGTAGCAGTGTAAGGTCTCAGCTTGTGAACTAGCTGTATAAAGCATTTTAATACTGATTGTCGTCCACAAGTGTTGCAACTACTTCTTACACCTTCTGTCCCTACAAAGCCTGAATAAATGCCTGTCAGTGTCGATCATCTGTAACGTACAGCTAAGGGCTGCGATGGGCACGTGGGGAATACAAAGTATGTTCCCATCCCCCAGAAACTTGCAGCCAGAAAGGAGAGAGAAAAGATCTACTCAAGTTTTTGAGTAGAATGTGATTAAAAACTAACAGGCAAAAAATAAATCATTTTGCCTACAAAGAAAAGGGAAGAACGGGGAACTTACATGGTGGTCCAGTGGCTAGAACTCCATGCTCTCAATACAGGGGGCCTGGGTTCAGTCCCTGGTCAATAAACTGTTTCCTGCGTGCCATAACTAAATATTCTACATGCCACAACTAAGACCTGGTGCAGACAAATAAATAAATAAAATACTAAAGAAAGGAAAAAAGAAAATTGTTTATACTATAGAATGAGAAAAGTCGAGAAAGAAGTGGCATGAGTTTGTCTTTGAAAAATGAGCATCTTTAGACAGGTATGGTGGTGGGAACTTGAGGTTTGTTTAGAGGAACTAATGGGAGCCAAGACTCAGTTGGGGTGAGACTGTAGGAGCTTGATCTTAGACTCACACGTGCTTGAGTCAGGAGACCTGCAGGAGTCATGAGGATGCCCTGGACCTTCCATAACTAGCTGAGTGACATGACTAACTCTGTCCCTTGGGAAAGAGTGTTTTAGAGCAACCTGCAGGAGTGGTGAAAGGGAAGGGCCAGATTAGGAGATCGCTTAGGAGACATAGCCCTAGTCCACATAACATGCAAAGCAAGAAGCAAAACAGGAATGAGAAGGAAGGATGATGTTAAAAAAGATAAACATGGAGCAAATGAATTGACTGCAGCAACTGGGTGTGGAAAAGGTCACTTGCAGATTTTGGAGCAGAGCGACCGAGAGAATGGTGGGGCTGTGGCTGTGTTAAACAAAGAGGGGACACACAGGAAGAACCACAAGTCTGGACCACAAGACACGGGACATTGGGAGTCCTCTGATGGTAAAGTCATGGAACTGGATTAAATGAGAGCCTGGTCAGTTACCTTTGCTCAGGTTTCCCTGGACCTAAATAAACAACAGCAACAACTTTAGTCTGTATATCCTGGGAAGGATAGATGCATTTATACAGCTCTGTGCTAATGACAGGCAAAAAATCTAATTAAATCCTCTCCTTTGGTGGGTTTAGATTATTTCTTTGAAGACCTATACTCATATACTTCATTTTTAAAAAGATATCACTGGCATGATATATATGTTCTTTTAAAATTTATAATACCTTTCATTTGTGATCTGGGCTTCCCTTGTGGCTCAGCTGGTAAAGAATCCACCTGCAATGCAGGAGACCTGGGTTCGATCCCTGGGTTGGGAAGATCCCCTGGAGAAGGGAAAAGCTACCCACTCCAGTATTCTGGCCTGGAGAATTCCATGGACTGTATAGTCCACGGGGTCGCAAAGAGTCGGAGACAACTGAGCGACTTTCACTTCATCTGTGGTCAGCTGATTTTTTGACATGAAAGCTGACATTTTAACTGGGAAAGAATAGTAATTCCCACAGGTAGCCCTGAGACAAATGGATATCCACATGTAGAAGAGTCAAGTTGACCCCTGCCTCACATCATAAATAAGAATTATTTCAAAATAGATCATAGGCCTAAATATAAGAACTAAAACTATCATACTCAAAAGAAAAAATAGGACTATGTTTTCATAACCATATATACTGGGCAGTTGTTTCTTGCATATGACACCAAAAGCATATACACCCCCCAAAAATAAATAAAGGGGACTTCATAAACACAGAAATTTCTTTGCTTCACAGGACATTCAGGAAAGTAACAGACAACCCAGAGAATTGGAGAAACTTTTTGCAAATCACATATCTGGTAGGGGATTTGTAACCAAGTATATATAAAAACTAATGCAACTCAATATAAATAGATAACCCAAATAAAAAATAGAGGATATGAATAGACACTCCGCCAAAGAAGTTGACCAAGAATCACATGATAACATCATTAGCCATCAGGGAAATGCAAATCAAAGCCACAGTGTGATATATTACTTCACACCCACTAAGGTGGCTGTAATAAAAAAGATAGCCAATAATATGTGTCTACAAGGATGTGGATAAAGGACCAAAATGGTATAGATCTAACAGAAGCAGAAGATATTAAGAAGAGGTGGCAAGAATACACAGAAGAACTACACAAAAAAGATCTTCATGACACAGATAATCATGGTGATGTGATCACTCACCTAGAGCCAGACCGCCTGGAATGTGAAGTCAAGTGGGCCTTAGGAAGCATCACTATGAACAAAGCTAGTGGAAGTGATGGAATACCAGTTGAGCTATTTCAAATCCTGAAAGATGATGCTGTGAAAATGCTGTACTCAGTATGCCAGCACATTTGGAAAACTTAGCAGTGGCCACAGGACAGGAAATGGTCAGTTTTTATTCTAATTCCAAAGAAAAGCAATGCCAAAGAATGTTCAAACTACCACACAATTACACTCATCTCACACACTAGCAAAGTAATGCTCAAAATTCTCCAAGCCAGGCTTCAACAGTATGTGAACTGTGAACTTCCAGATATTCAAGCTGGATTTAGAAAAGGCAGAATAACCAGAGATCAAATTTGCCAGCAACCGTTGAATCACTGAAAAAGCAAGAGAGTTTGAGGAAAAAAAACGTCTATTTGTTTTATTGACCATGCCAAAGCCTTTGACTGTGTGGATCACGACAAATTGTGGAAAATTCTGAAAGAGATGGGAATACCAGACCACCTTACCTGCCTCCTGAGAAACCTATATGCAGGTCAAGAAGCAACAGTTAGAACCAGACATGGAACAGCAGACTGGTCCCAAATTGGGAAAGGAGTACGTCAAAGCTGTATATTATCACCCTACTTATTTAACTTATATGAGAAATGCTGGGCTGGATGAAGCACAAGCTGGAATCAAAATTGCCAGTAGAAATATCAACAACCTCCGATATGCAGATAACACCACCCTTATGGCAGAAAGCAAAGAGGAACTGAAGAGCCTCTTGATGAAGGTGAAAAAGAAGAGTAAAAAAGCTTGCTTAAAACTCAACATTCAAAAAATGAAGATCATGGCATCCGGTTCCATCACTTCATGGCAAATAGATGGGGAAACATGGAAACAGTAACAAACTTTATTTTGGGGGGCTCCAAAATCACTGCAGATGGTGACTGCAGCCGTGAAATTAAAAGACACTTGCTCCTTGGAAGAAAAGCTATGACCAACCTAGACAGCATATTAAAAAGCAGAGACATTACTTTGCCAACAAAGGTATGTCTAGTCAAAACTCTTGTTTTTCTAGTAGTCATGTATGGATGTGAGAGTTGGACTGTAAAGAAAGCTGAGCGCCAGAGAATTGATGTTTTTGAACTGTGGTGTTGGAGAAGACTCTTGAGAGTCCCTTGGACTGCAAGGAGATCAAACGAGTTCATCCTAAAGGAAATCAATCCTGAATATTCATTGGAAGGGCTGAAGCTGAAGTTCCAATACTTTGACCATCTGATGCAAAGAACTGACTCATCTGGAAAAACCCTGATCCTGGGAAAGATTGAAGGCAGGAGGAGAAGGGGACAACAGAGGATGAGATGGTTGGATGGCATCACCGACTTGATGGACACGAGTTTGAGCAAGCTCTGGGAGTTGGTGATGGACAGGGAAGCCTGGTGTACTGCAATCCATGTGATCACAATGAATCGGACATGACTGAGCGACTGAACTGAACTGAACAAAGATGTGGAGAAATTGGAGCCCTCATAATGGCTGGTAAAATGGTACAGCCACTTTGGATTAACAGTTTGGCAGTTCCTCAAAAAACCAATCATAGAATTACCGTATGATCCAGCAAACCTACTCCTCGGTATAAACCCAAAAGAATTGAAAATATACATCTACGCAACTTGTACACTGACACTCATAGCAGTATTACTTGTAAATGTAAGAATGTGGAAACAACCCAAATGGCCATCAGTGATGGATGGATAAATAAAATGTTACGTATGCATATAATGGAATACTCTTCAGCAACAAACAGTACTGGAGTTCAGTACTGGCACTTGCTATTAATATAGCTTGGATGCAACCCGAAAATATTACGCTGTGTGAAATCGGCCAGTCTCAGAAGGCCACAGCTTCCGTGATTCCATTCCTGTGAAATGTTCAGAGCAGATGGATCCATAGACAGGAAGTAGATCAATGTGTTTGGGGGAGGGGAGAGCAGGGAAGCCCTGTGACAGCTTGGGGCTTTCGGACTAATGTTCTGGGGCTAGCTGGTGCTGGTGGTTGGAGAACACGTGTATGTATGTAGTGCCACTGAATTGTACACTTTAGAATAGTGAAATTGTACGTTTTATGTATGTTTTGACACAATATTTTTATTTGGGTGAATTTTATGGCTTGTAAATTAGGCCTCAGTAAAGCTGTTATAAAAATACAAAACATATCAACCTGATTGTTTTCAGGGCATTGTGCTGAGGGGAAAAGTTCAATCCAAAGATCCTATACTAGATGACTCCATTTTTATAACGTTTCAAAGTGGCCAAATCTTAGAAACCGAGGACAAGTCAGCAGTTTGTAAATGTTGGAGATGGAGGGGAGGGGAGAGAGGTGGGTGATAAAAGACAGCCAAGGCGTCGCTGTGGAGGACCTTGGGAGGTCCTCGTGGAGGTGGATGCAGAACATCCACAGTGCTGAGCTTCACAGCACCAGGCACACGGCCCACAGATACCATCGGGATGGGTGAGACCTGAGCCCAGGTGCATGGCAGCCGTGAGTGTCTGGTGTGATGTCTTACTGTCGTTGGCCTGGGCCAGTGTGCCACTGGAGGAGGGGCAGAATTGCCACCTCTGTCCGTGGGAATTTCACTTCAAAATATGTAGGAGTAGCTGTGTCTCTTTGAAAACTTGTTCTGGAGGCGGACTTCTGTGGCTGTGAGATGTCCTCTTCTGACATGCCTCGGCTCAGTCCAGTCTCATCTCCGGGGGCGCTGACTGCGGTCCAAGTCCAGGACTCCAGTCATGTCCTGGTTACTTGTGTCCCCCTTCAGACCAAGCTTGCAGCAGGATTTGTTGCTTGGTTAATTTCACCAATGCAGTATTTTCCGAAAATAAAGAGGAAGTGCAAGTGTGGAAAAGGCCTTTCTCGGGACTTTTGCCATGCTTTAGTTATGTTTAGCAAAAAAAAAAAAAGATTGTTATTCTTTGCTATTCACTGATATTAGAAAGTTTCCATGTCACACTTTTATTTTAGCAAAGAGAAAATATGATTTTTCTAATGAATAAAACCACATTTCTGTGCAGTAGAAGTCATCCTGCTAACATCTCATGCTGAAAAGATAAACAGCAGGATTAACTGTTTACTTTAGGAGCTCGGTCTGCTTGTTTTTCAGGAGGACACAGTGTCCTGCTGTATCTGGTTTCCCGTCTGCTTGTGGCTTGGAGCTGGGAAAGGCCCTGCCCCTCGTGCTACGCACCCCCACCCCACCCCCCCACCTCCCGGGTCGGGTCCAAATTCCCCTCCCAACCTCTCCTCCCCTTTCTCTCTTTCCTGCTTTTTTTCTCACTTTATCCTGGAATTTCTTCTTCTGTTTATTTCTTAGATTGGGCTTATAAGGGATTATAACGTGGCGAGAAAGACCCTTGTTGATCAGAGACTGCTTCGGTTGACTCTGACCTAGAATAGAGCAGCCGGACCTGACTCTGATTCCGGGAATTCTTGGTGAACTGCTCAGAACTGCTTCCACGACTCATGTAAACATCCACATGTCACTTCATCTGCTTCCCTCTTGGAACACGAGCATCCGCAGACACACGTGTGCACACACGCTCACTGGTTCTGTCCTGCTCTGCTTCTGTGTCTGTGATACAGAGTCAGTGAATGAAAGGAGGGAAAAATAAATATTTTTGAAAAGTTGGGAAGGGGCATTTGAAGCTTCAGAAATTAAATTATAGGCTCTCTGAAACCCCCTCTGTGAATCAACAGTTTTGTTTTTCTTCTTCCTTATGCTTGTTTTGTTGCTTTCACAGATTAACAGTACATGCACTTTCAGAATTTTTTAAATGTTCTTTAGTTAGCATGATGAGATGTTCAGCCCATAGGGAAAGAAAGAAGCATTCTTAAAGACAAACATTAACTCCATGGTGGACTTTATCCTTCCATGGTGATACGGCTGGGGTTGAACCCTGCACCTCTTATCTGTTATTTTGTTGCTGGGCAGGTGCTGTGCAGCATACCAGTTTTACTCCCTTCCTCCAGCCTCACCCTCCTGGCTCATGAATGCAAGAAAGTTGAGGCGCTGCAGCCAAGGGCTCTGCGGCCAGGCGAGCAGCGGTCGAGGGTTTGTCATTGATTTCGACTGCTCAAGCAGAGAGGCGCTTTCCTTATGACAGACCCGGGTGGTGGGGTCGGCACCCGAGGCACCTTCTGAGCTGGCTTCAGGGGTGACGGCGTTGTTTCTGAGCCCTCTCCTCTGCCTCAGTCGCTGTCCTGTGGGCCTTTCACGCAGGAGACCGGCCTTTTTACACAGGGGCTCACACCTCTTACCACTCAGGAGAGCTGATACCTGACCAGAGAATGCCACCTTCCTGTCGATCAGCTCCGTCTGGTAGCAAAGTGGATTTGCCTGGTGGGTGAAGGAAACCGAGATGCTTAGGTGCAGAGTAGGGGCAGGCCCTCCACTGGGGGCCAAACAGATTGAAGTTACCTGGATTGTGCTGGTCAGAGCGGAGCTCCTAGCAGCCGGGCAGGTCTCCAGCAGTAGAGGAGCCCTTCCCCCACAGCCCAGCACGGTGTGCTGATGGCCATGAGAGCGGGGGAAGGGTTTACTTGGTGAAGGTCAGTCTTTTAGGCTTGGGTGGAACCTTGATCTGAGATAAGTGGCATTCTCTTGCCAGACTCTTAACTTGGAGAGTTTTGAATGGCAGACTGACAGGCTCTTTAACCCTTCCTCCCTGGAGACATCTTTTCTGTGCTGTTTCAACGTTTATCAACGTTTATCCGAGTGGACCACGTCTGAAAGCAGCAGTTTCCCTCCCATGCAAGGCTTGGGGTCCCAGCATCAGTGCTCTGCATGCATGAAAGTTACCTGCAGCCTGGGGCATGGTGTCACTGGGTGTCCTTGGCGTCCTGTCTGGGGCTCCGAGCATTCTCTGTTAAAGCAACCACCTCCTATGCCAGCGGCCGTGATTCTACAACAGCATTCGGTCTGAGCCCTCCCAGCATCCCCATTATTCCCCAGTGGCAGGAAGTGGGCGTGCTGGCTGTTCCGGGCCAGTGATTGACCCACCTGGGCCTGGACCCAAACCCTCCACCTCACACAGGCTGCTCGCTGCGACTCCACACCCGCCCCCAGAGCTGCCCACCAGGGTGACATCTCTACCTCCATCCCCATTTCCATAAACATAACTGATTTTAAATTAAAAATAATGCACGGGAATACCCAAATAGTAAGTAGTCTTTCCCCTTATGACCACTTTCCCTCTATCTTTGTTCTTGCATAGTGTTTTCCAGCCTTCTCTCAACTTCTTGAACAGGAAAACTCCCACATTGCTGTACCAGTTTTTAAGTGTGCTGAGCTCCCGGCTCCGAGTGTGTTCCTGTCAACCCTGCACAGGACAGCTTTCAAGACCAGCCCTGGAAGGAGCCTTCCCCAGCCACTTGGCCAGGCCCTTCCACCCCAGCGCTTTCCTGCAGGCTCCGGCAGTCCTGCAGCCTGTGCTGTGTGTGTGTGCTCGGGCCAGGCCTTTCCCTGGGGAGGAGCCGAGGGCCCTGCCCAGGCCTGGGCCTGCAGCAGTCCCGCTGTACTTAGCACACAAGTAACCTCTTGAGGCCGGGGCACGGGGATGAGCATGTTTGTGCCACTGTTACTGAGGATCTTGTGACAACTGATTCTGTGGCTCTACGGCCCTCGAGGCCCCTTTGCGTCAAGCACTCCTGCGTCTGACCCAGTAATTTTGTACTTGGCTCATTTCTTGTGTTCACGCAAGTCAAGATGTCTTTTAAGGAAAAAAGAACAAGTCACACTTAAGTCTGCGAACTCAGAGAGTTTCCAAATACTCTCATAACTCACAAATAACGGCTGGAGAGCCGGGCACATGCTGGCTTTCCAGAGGGTCTTTGTTTGGCGTGAATGTGAGTTGCAAAGTCAGATAAGAACCAGATTCTGGAGTAGCAGTGAGGGCACGGTGGACTCTCCCCTCACTTACAAGCATTGTAGCTGCAGAAACTGAACAGTCGTTTGAGCTTTTGGAAATTGTCCTAAGGGCACACAGCAGATGGAGGACATTCCATCTGTGGAATCATGGAAACCTACTATGTCTCAGTAAGAACAGCGAGTCTGTGGCTCTTGAGCCCTGACCCACTTCCTGCCAGCTGCTGCTGCTGCTCTAGGCTCTGCTCCAGGGGCGTAGACAGTGCCCATTCCAGCACTCCGTCTCCCTCTAGGAGGGCTGTCCACCACATCCCGCATCCCCAGGCCTCTGTTGAGAGGCTCCACCCCAAGTGTGGGGGGCCAAGAGTACCTCCGCTAGCTCACCCCCAGGGTGAGAGGCTCGCCCAGAAGACCAGCGCCCACCAGCACCCATGCTGGGGCAGAGGCATCCGTGCAGGCAGGGGGCACTGCCCAGAGGGAGGTGGTGCCCAAGAGTGACGGGAACAGGATCTGGGAGAGCAGTTCACACAGTGCTTCAGGCAGATGACAGAGCCACGAGCAGGTAACAGAGCATCAGGGAAAGAGCCGAGGGCCACCCCGGAATCGCTGTCAGACTTGAGAGACAGGAGGGGTGTGCTCAGGAGCAATCGGAGTGCCCATGGGGAGAAGTGGGTGCAAAGCTCACTGCCCTGCAGGCCTCCACGCCACCTCCACCCCCATACTGGACAGTCAGCTGCTTGACCCATGGACAAATCCTATAGCTAGTATCAATGTCTTATAGCCACAGCATATTAAAAAAATGTCACATGTGTGGAAATTTAACATTAGTATCTTTAAGATAGATAGGGCATTCTTCTGGTTTCCACATGCCAAATAACCACTCCCAAAGAGACTGAAACCATAGTGCATCAGGTGAGCAGACAGGGGTTTCCTGGTGTTCTTGGGTATAAAATACCATATTGCAAGGAAAATTGAACACAGTAATAATTATATATGATTTCGGTGTATTTTTTCCTCTGTCAATCTGACAAAGTAAATTTTAGAAAAATTATCGCTAGCAACATTTTGGTGATGATTTTCAAGGAATACCTATTAATTTATTTGAATATTAATGTTTGGTAAAACATAATTTGATTGCTAAGTCGTGTCTGACTCCTTGCGACCCCATGAACTGCAGCATGCCGGGCTCCCGTGTCCTTCACTGTCTTCTGGAGTTTGCTCAAACTCATGTCCATTAAGTCAGTGTTGCCATCCAGCCGTCTCATCCTCTCTTGCCTCTTCCTCCTCCTGCCCTCAATCTTTCCAAGCATCAGGGTCTTTTCCAATGAGTCAGCTCTTTGCATCAGGTACAGAAAGTATTGGAACTTCAGCATCAGTCCTTCCAATGAATATTCAGTGTTGATTTCCTTTAGGATTGACTGGTTTGATCTCCTGGCTGTCTAAGGGACTCTCAAGAGTCTTCTCCAGCACCACAATTTGAAAGCATCAATTCTTCAGTGCTCAGGCTTCTTTATGATCCAGCTCTCACATCTGTACGTAAAGATTGATTAGCTGATTATTAAGTATAATATTTATAGTTTTTTGGATCCTCTAATTGTTACACCTTTAGACTGTGCTGCCATATGTGGCTGTTTACATTTAAACTAATTACAGTTAGGTAAAACTTAAAATTCAGCTCCTCACCCACGTTAGCTGCATTTGAAGTCTCAGCCTGCGTGGCTGCCACAGTAGGTGCAGGGCCACCCATCAGCAGTTGCAAGACCCAAAAACTTTCTGATCTTCAGTTCTCTGTATGCTGAGTGAGGGTGAGAATAACCACGCTCTCAGAGGCCGTCTAAGGATAAAATGATGCCCATGGAACAGGGCTTGGCACCCACCACCCGCTGTCAAGATGATGCGTTTCTAACCCACGCCCACTTGAAAAATCTAACCTTTGTTACAATTTTAAGCTTCTAAATTGTAGAATGACTTGCTGTGTAGCAATAGATAGCTAATCAGATAACCAGTCAGTGAGGCAGACAAAAGTTAGTGAAGGAACACAGACTTGACGAATACACTTAAGTAACTTGACTTACAGATCTCATACAAAACTATCTTTAACAACTAGAATATGTGCATTCCTCTTGGTTGATATTGTCTTAAAAAATAGATTGTGTGCTAGGCCATACAGCAAATCTCTACAAATGTAAGAGAACCATTATCAGAGAGCATATTCTTTCACTGTAGTGCAATTAAATTAGGGTTAATGACAAAAATATGTGCATTTTCAATCCTTATAGAAAAAATTTTAAATACTTCCAAATAATTCCTGGATCAAAGAAGAAATAATAATGGAAATTTTAAAATACCTAGAACTGATGAATAATTGTAAAAAGACTAAATATCAAATTTTATGTGATATCATTAATTTGATACTTAGAAGAGATGTTACAGTCTAAGCTCATTTTAGAAAGAAGGGAGGTTCAAAATTAAATGAGCCAAGCCTCTAACATAAAAAGCAATTTAAAAATAATAGGATAAATACAAAGAAAATAGAAGGCAGGAGATTATAAGCATAGGGTAGAAATTAATGATACGAACTGAGTAAACAAAGCCAAGAGTTGGTTCTTTGAAATGATTAATAATAATTCAATGAAAAAACTCATAGAGGAGAGAAGATATAAATAAGCAGTACTGAAAAGGGAAGATATGGGGATCAGCCCCATCTATTAGAGATGTAGTGAAAGGGTATTGTTCTATCTTTATGCTATGCTAATAAACTTGAAAATGTAAACAAAATGGATAAACCCTTAGAAAAATATAACTTACCAGAAAATCCCCCAAAGTTTAACTATTATTCAAGAAATTGAGAGCTAAAGTCTTCCCAGGTAAAGAAAGCCCAATAGCCAAGTCATTTCATTACTAAATCCTTTCAAACTGTCAAAAAACAGATGACTCAAGTCTTATATAAAGTTTTTAGATGAAAAAGGAATTCCTGTCTGCTCATTATATGAAGCTGATATAAAGAATCCTGATACCAAATCTGAGAGAGAAAATTAAAGGTCTGTATCACTCATGGGTATAGATAACAAAAGTCTGAATACATAGCAGAATCGTTGCTCTTTCTTGGGAGTAAAAAATTGTTTTCACACTTGGTAAACTGTCATTGTCATTTACCACATTAGCAAAGGAGATGAAAACTTATACAGTCTTTTCATTGAATACAAAAAATGCATTTTATAAGCTCTAGGACCCAATCATTATTTTAAATTTTTCTCAGGAAACTTGGAATCTTTAACCTGATGAAGAATATCTACCACCAAAAAAAAAAAAATTGAGGATGCATACTTTCTTTAAAACCAAAAACACAGTAAGGATGCCCTGTGTCACTGCTTCTGTTCACTGTGGCGCTGAGGACGTTCGAGAGCAATCAGAGAAGATGATACAAAAAGAGCATCAGGTCTGGGAAAGAAAGAAAGAAAGTGAAGTCGCTCAGTTATGTCCAACTCTTTGCGACCCCGTGGACTGTAGCCTACCAGGCTCCTCCGTCCATGGGATTCTCCAGTCAAGAGTACTGGAGTGGGTTGCCATTTCCTTGGTGGGCGCTTTCCTTATGCACAGACCAGATGGTAATGTGAACCTCATTAGAAGTGTTGTGAATAGTAAACTCCATTAGGATTGATGGATTACAGGAGCTGATTGTACTTTCCATCCATTGGCCGCAAAGAAAAACACTGTCCAAAACAGCAAGCACAACCGTAGGCAGTCAGTCTACTCACAGACCTTACAGAGGCGGAGCATGAGCTGTAAGGGAACCATGTTCTAAAACCTGGCCTGAGTGCCCCTCCCGCCCCCCCAAGGCAGGACGGACTCCCGGTGCCGTCCCTGTGCCAGCCCGAGCTCACTCCCTACCGTCTCCTTACAGTGAGAACATTCAAGCTGCTGCAGTCACCCCCACGGTACTACCTCCCTGCAAGGCGTTTGTGTTCCCTGAATGTGATGTAATTTATGGGAAACAACTCTCGATTCAGGAAAAACAAGTTGATCGAGGGCCTTTTCTGTGCAGACCTGCAGTGGTTTTTGGAGATAGCAGATCATGAGCAGGAACCAGTATAGTGCTTGGGGCTCCTGTGTGCTCCTCAGCCCACTCCCACTGGGAGTGTGTTGACTGCCCGGTTCCCGTCCCCGTGGGCCAGGGGGACAGAGCCGCCTGCGAGAGCAGACAAGGTGGGCAGGTGTGTGTGGTGGGTGTGAACACATTGAGGAGAGTAGTAGGGGTTCTGAGTGCCTCCCTTCCCCCCAAGGCAGGACGGACTCCAGGCAGAAGAATAAACAGGAGCACCCTTCCTGGGTCATCTGCGACATGGGCAAATGTCAGAGCAGGCTTAAGGCAAGGGTAGGATCCAGTTCCCCACCTCTCCTTTCTCCACACAAGCAGTCAGAAATCCTCTCTAGTTTCAGGTAGCATTGAAATATATACATTACCATATGCAGAGTAGATAGCTAGTGCGAAGTTGCTGTGTGCCCTGAGGAGATCAGCCCAGTGCTCTGTGATGACCTAGTGGGGTGGAATGGGGTGGGGCAGGGAGGGAGGTTCCAGAAGGACGGGATATATATACACACATTTATGGCTGATTCCCATTGTTGTGCGGCAGAAACAAGCACAACATTGTAAAGCAATTATCCTCCAATTAAGAAAAAAAATTCTAGTCTTAAAAAGCAGATCCCTTTGGACGCTGTGGGAGAAGGCAAGGGTGGGATGATTTGAGAGAATAGCACTGAAACATGTGTATCATCATATGTGAAATAGATGGCCAGTCTGGGTTTGATGCATGAGACAGGGCGCTCAGGGCCGGTGCACTGGGATGACCCTGAGGGATGGGATGGGGAGGAAGGTGGGAGGGGGGTTCAGGATGGGGAACACATGTACACCCATGGCTGATTCATGTCAATGTATGACAAAAACCACCACAATACTGTAAAGTAATTAGCCTCCAATTAAATAAATAAATTAAAAAAAAAAACAAAAACAGGTCCATGGAGGTTTTTGTACACATCTTGACTTCATATGTGTTAACAGTAATACAGAGCAGTGTGAAATGCTCCAGGGGTCGGTCAGGCGACCGAGGGCATGGGAGTGGGTGTAGGAACCCCTGCCCTGCCCTCTCACAGTTGGCAGATGGAGCCTGGTCGCTCGGCCCTGCCTCAGCCTCAGTTAGACTAGGAGCAGAGGAGCAAGTCAGGGCAAACTAAAGGGCTTCCCTCGTAGAGGCTCTGCATTGCAGAATGGTCAGGGGACAAAACCACATGATAGGTGTAACACAGAAATGCCTGCTGTCTTTATCCCTGCCTTCACACAGCAGGCTGCTCCAAACAGGACAGGATTGTGAGAGACCGTGGCTCCGTGCTGAGCGTCCATACAAAACATAAATGTTTCTGTTACGGCAGACAGGGTGAACAGGGGACAGGGGGCTGCTCTGTGTCCAGTAGTGGTAAAATGCTTGATCTGAAAGGTGCCTCAGTGTGCTCTTGTAAAGGATGTTGGGTTTAGGGAGTACTTAGCTCCCTGAAGAGAATCCAGTCTCCTGTTTTCTGTGGGTGGTGGTCCACACACCTGCTTGTACAAGTCTAAGAAGTGCATGTTTTAGTTCAGTATCATTCCGTTATCCTGGTTCACCTATTTAGGAAGATGCCTACAGTGGTTTTCTGTTGAAGGAGAAGGAAATTCTGGTCTCTGTACCAAATCAAAACCTGGTTCCTAAAGAGTAAATGTGGATGCTTTTTTGTAGAGTCTGCCTTCTTGTGCAAGATGCCCTTGGACTCTTCAGTGAGGTGCACTCGGAGGGTGACGTCCTGAAGGACAGGCAGCTGGAGGGGAAGTGCTGCAGGCTGTCAGGCATGAAGGTTCTGCAGAAGGTCACCAGAGCAAGGTGAGACATCTGTACTTTTATTTTTAAAGACAAACTAGGCCCTACAGTTTGCCTCTAAAACAAGGCCCGGAGTTGGGTGAAGCCCATAAAGTACTTCTGAGAGAAACATTATGTGACAACAGAAATAATGATGCAAGTTTAGTGATTCACAATTTTATTAAGATTAGGATTAAAAATGCTATATATGTGTCTTTTAATTCTAAAGTTTTTTTTGTATATTATCTATACTAATAAGGTAGCTTTGCGTGAGTTCATTTATATAAATGAAAATACAACTTTGTGAAAAGGCATTTAAAAACTCTTAATTTGTCATGTTTTTTGCTTTCCATGGCAAGAAAGCATATTTTCTCTCGAGTTGCATGACACCTCACCCTCAATGTTGTTTTGGGTAGGAATGGTATATGTATCTGGCCCAGCGGTGGGTTGTTCCATTCCAGTAATCATCTTAGTCTTGAATTAGGGGAAAGAAGAACATTTTTAATGGAACTATCCAGTCATGTAGAGAATTGTAAACAGTGAATTTGGGGGTTTCTCATTGGAGCCTCTTTCCTCAAACAGCGTGTCATTGTATGTCTTGATGTCAGTGTTTAGCTGGAGTAATGTCTGAGCTTGTCACACTCTCCGAGGGAGGACAAGCCCATTATGTGCATATGCTGTCCTACTTGGAGCAGGTTAGAAGCCAGTGGTCTGCACAGCAGCCGTCTGGCTGTGGTCTTCCTAAACTTTGAGCATTGCCGAGCATTCCTCCGCACGACCTCCATCCACAGTCCGCTCTCCCCATCCCAGCTCTGTGCCTCATCTGTCTTTCACGTGGCACCGGGCAGGTGAGCAGTGGCTCCACCTAGGACCCTGCTTTCCTGAAGGACAGATCCCCTGTGAGCCCTGGGTTGATTCATGCACGTTTGTCTTGTAGCAGATGCTTCCTCCTGTTTGTGGAAAGGTAGCTGTATTATAATGTAATTGCCTTATAGGTTAGGCACAGCACTGCCCAGATATTTGCAAAGCCCAACTGGGCTGCATGAACCTTGTCCTTACGAAGTTGAACCCCATTTAGCCCTCAATTTCAGAATCACAAGCATCTGGAAAGACTGTGTAGTTGTGGTAAGCAAGGTGTTGCCCTGACATTAAGCCTGGTGGCAGTAACTCCACTGGCCCCATGTAGACCTCCCAGAGGTGCACTCAGCACAGTTCCCCCGCTTGCCACCACACGCCAGGTACAGGGGGCTCTGCGTCACGTGCATAGTGGAGCCCCTCCAGCTGGCAGATCTCCTAGAGTGCTGCAGGGGGCTGCTCCTGGGGACACACTTCCTGCTGGTGAAGGCAGGACTCGCCTCCAGGGCCGCGCTCCTGGGGACTGACGGAGCCTGGGGCCTAGGGGCTCTGGCTCCATAAGGCACCTGCTGTTTACCATGAAGCCACAGAACCGTCTGTGTACCTGACATTTAATCGGGTTCTTGTGAGTTGTACTGGAGGCATACTGCTGTCTACAGCATTGCCATAGGACATATTTTTTCTGTAGGAAATGCACTGAGTAGTCTAAATAATTTGTTTACAGACAAACTTTTGGAATCCATTCCATTTTTAAGTTGGACTAAAATTTGACTAAATGTCGTTTAGTTGCTAAGTCATGTCCTGCTCTTTGCCACCCCCAGTCCTCTGTCCTTGGGATTTTCCAGGCAAGAATAATGGGGTGGGTTGCCGTTGAAATAGTTGATACTTCTTTTTAGGTTGGAATTAATTTCTTTATCTTATGTATTAACTTTGCTTTGACATGTAACCATCCAAATAAATAGATTGTCTTTTTGTTCTTTTGGAAGCTATATTTCTTCAAAACAAATTATTTAATAGTTTTGGAATGCTGAAGTTATAATTGCCTATTAGTGACATCATCCACTGTCAGTCATCTATCCATGGCCCAGTAAACAAAAATTGTCTCTTTTTTTCCCCCAAAATTATTGTGTTTCATAGCAACTCATAAACCTTAACAAAATATATTTCTCATAAACCTTAACAAAATAGACTTACTTCCCAGAATTCAAACTAAAATGATTAATTATAATTATATAACTCCAATATCTAATATAGAAAGCTACTTCTTTGCCAGTTGGAAGGTAGTTTTATGTTTGGGCTAAGTCATGGAGTCTTTTACATCTTACTCCTGGGTTTCTTGTGGTCCACCATCACAGTGACATCTTTGGGTGGACAGATGGCCTTGGGGCTGGGCCCCTGTGCAGGGCACCCCACCCTGTTCACCTGCCCCCCTTGGAATGGTTGAACAAAAACAGCCGTCTTTTGTGTTTCTCTGACATATTTTTGGTGTTTTGTGTCTGTACTGACCAGTTAAAGCGAGAAGAGTCAGGAAAATAGCCTGGATATAATGGAAAAGACCATTTCAAATAGCTCTGCTGAGCCCACCCCTGCCCTGCTCTCTTCTTCCCCAGTACTCTGGCTGTTTGTCCAGGGACAGGCGTGTCCTCTGACCTTTTCTCTCTCAGGTGGCCTCTGCAACGGTTTAGAGGTCAGATAGGCTGAAAACTCACTTTACTTTGATGTCATAATTCTGGGTATGAGCATTATCTTTTTATTAGTGATTAGTATGTGATCTTATTTTTATGTGTTATGGCAATACTGAGGGAAACTAGAACTTTTCTGAAATATGTTAACCCTAGAAGTATAGAAAATATAGGTAGCAACAATTTTGCAGGGGAGGGGAACCTTTTTCAATTCAAAATCCTGCTAGTACTTATGTCCCAACTTGTTAGAACCAAAGCTACTTACCCGTCTAAAGTACATTATTAGTTTATAAGATACTGTTTTGTTTAGATTTTTTCAGTGGCACTTTGAGAGTAATGTACTGAAGAAGACTGTTGAAGAGCGTTTAGTCAGCCCTTATTGTATACAGACAAGTCTGCCTGAGTGCCACCATGATGAAGAAGCAACTTACATTATCTTTGACCTTGAATTGTCCCCCTTTGTACTGAAGACTAGATCTGCCCAAGGACTGGGGCGGTTGTTGCTTTAAGTGATGAGGTCTTAAATGTGTGGTCTCAGAAGATTTCCTGAAAGCAGTGAGTGAGAAGAATGTTGAGACATCTTGATCTTGCAAATAGAAATTGTCTCCTCAAATTGGTAAGATGTTACTGTGAAGACATAAAAATAGAGTTAGGAGAAAGTATAATTCACTTATTCTTCAAATATTTGGTGCCTGTTTGTGCTATGCATCTGGCTAGTTACTGCTCTGCTAGATTTTGGGGATTTATCCTAAATCAGAAAGTACTGAAATAAAAAGTCAGATGAAGCCTTAGATCCTGTTAACTAGGAATTCTGCAGTGATCCAGGGAAAGTAAGGGCCCCTAGGAGTTTTTGAGAGAAGAAACAAAGAGGTAAGAAAATTGAAAATGGAGTAGAGATGATTCTGCTCTTACATTTTTAATTTATTTGAAAGAGAGGGAAAGACTGGGGCAGAGGTGCAGACCTGGGAATCTCTGCAGCCACTGAGGGCAGAAGGAGGGACCTGGCACTGTGGATTTGTAACTTCCGGTAGCTCCAGGGTAGGAGTCAGGAAATTCTCCTGGGAGCCAGGACTAATGCCAGGAGTGTAGATTAGCCCTTTCCTGCCCGGGCTCACAGACCAGCAGGAGAGCCAGGAGGAGGTCCTGAAAGACACCAGCCAGCGAGTGCCAGACCCAGCAGCCATTTTGTAGGGCTCAGAGGGCAGGTTCAGATTTGGGGACCCTGGAGAGAACCGCAGGAGTCTGGGGCTGAGGACTCAGGTGAGGGTGGGGGGGACACACCACCCTGGTCTAGACATCCACTCCCCGCCTGGGGCGCAGACTGGTGAGCTTTGAGGATAGAGTGAAGGGTTGGGCATGCTGAGGGGGCTGTATTTCAGAGAATGGTCCAATTAATAGTTAGTGTTTACATGTCAGCTTTTGTTTTAAAGGTAACAGATTAAGTACCAATAATCTTTAAGTTCAAAACCAAGCTTAGTTAGCTTGCTCACAAACTGACCCACAGCCAGGAGGTCAGAAGCCCCCCCTCCCACCCCCAGACCACGGCACTTCCTGCCTAGAGCACTCACCCTTTGTCCCAGGTACCAGCCCCTCCTGCCCTCACAACTGGGCTCTCTAAGGCCCTCTGTCCCCTGCAGCAGCTCCTTTGGCGCATCACTCAGGGTTGTGTGGGTTTCTCATGACCTGTGTCCCACCAGAGGGGTGTATTCTAAAGTAAATTTGAGCGACATCTTAGTGATAATATGCAAGTCTCAACACCTGTCTGAGGAGCCCTGGAATGGCTCCCCTAGCTGGCCTGTGCCAGGTACAGGCTGCCCAGCCCAGAGTCCCAGTGGCTTACTGACATACAGGCTGGTTCTCAACCCAGTCACTCCCCTCTGCATGGTGGAGACCATTGTGGGTTAGCATACCTTGTGGCCAGTGTCCAGGCTGGCCTGCCCATCGCCAGGCTCTGTGAGTGCAGGCTGTGTTTCTCACTCACCATTGTATTTCCTGTGCGCGGGTCAATTCCTGGCACCTGAGAGGTTCATAATAAGAGTTTGTGCGATGGACATTAGTTGTTTGCTTGGATTCATCTTGGATTTTCCTCAACAAGGTTTGAACTTGTGCTTTCTTAGCAACAGTCACTGGTGCACAGTTTTAGAGGGAAGAGTGGAGACCAAGTTGTCCGAAGACCAGGTGCAGATGGGAAACACGTCCTCTGTGTACCCTGGGCTGGGACCCTGGGTCCTCCCCACTGTGTCCACGGGGACACATTCAAGGTTGTTGGGAAAGTACTTTATCAGGGATGCGACCCCAGCTTATGCAGGAGGGCCCGGAACAGGTGACGGTGACTAGTCAGGCTCTGCCCTGACTCTGAGCCCTGGGGCGTCGGTCTCCTGGAGGCCCTTGTGTGACCAGGTGCATGGAGGGGCAGCACAGGGAGCTTTTAGGAACCGTCTAGCACGAGTGGACGGGGCTTGGGGGCTGTTGTTGAGGCATCATCTCAGATGCTGTTTCAGCAGAAAGCGTGTCTAGTGAGCGCTCTCCTGGGAACAGAAGCCTCAGTGACTTCCTCCTTTGATTCCCCTCTTCAAACGGCTGCCTCTTAAAGAGACACACTTCCCTTGGGGTTTGCTCATTGCTGTGGTTGGAATCCTCTTTCAAGAGACATACTCAAGAAATCTTTCATCATTTTGAAAAATTGTTCCTGGTAGGTTCACCGCCCAGTTAATGGCAGGAGAATAAAGTGTCACTGAAAGAGCAGGTACTAAATCCTAAACCCAAGGATGCTCCAAAGACTGGCCCAAAGGTCAAAGCCCTGACCCGTGTAGGACATGATGCTGAGTGAAGGGAGTCCACACAGAAGGCTGCATGCACATGAAACAGAGGAGACAAACCCATGGCGATAGAGTGCAGGCTGGTGCTCGCCAGGAGGGAGGCGCGCGGGGAGTGACTCTGACGGGCACCGTGCCTCCCTGGGGCGATGACAGGGCCCCAGGACTGGGCAGCGCCGTGAGTGCGGTCAGTGCCACGGACTGTGCGGTGCGACATGGTTAATCCTGCGTCATGTGGATGTCGCCTCAGTCCTTTAAAGGGGCGTAAGTGAATTCATTGCCCGAAACGTACGCTGAGTTAGGAAAACGGCTACAAATGTTTCATGAGTCCAGTTGGAGAAGAATAGTTTCTAAATGAAATGTCTAGGTATAATTTCACATCACTCAAAAAGACCCAACTAGGGAGTTAGGGGCTCAGGAGGAAAATGTTGAGTATTGAACTTGAACCGTAAAGATTATTTCTGGGTAACTAGAACAGATTTATCTAGTAAAATGGGCACTTCTAAATCATTCATTACCTTTATCATTCAATGAACAACCCTTAAGAAGAGAAAACTCTTGTATATCTCTCTGCGTAATCAGTGATGGAGACATTGACAAAGGGGAAAACCGGCAGATTACAGAGAGGCTCAGTACACCCACCAGGTTGATCACAGGAAGAGGAGGAGAGAGAACCACAAACCACCTGAAAGAGGCGTTTGAACTGTGTAGGCCAAGCATTAACCACTGTCAAGATTACTGCCCTAACAGTGCTTCAAAAAAACCATCCAATAAAAAAAAAAAATCCAATAAAAAGAAATTCAACCTGTCAGCAGTTAGATACAGAAGTTCTGCCCTGAGGGTCCTCTGCATGTCTGTCCGTGTCAGTCGTTCACAAACGTGGAGGCTGAGTGTGGACGCAGGGCTGAAGTCAGTCCAGTCGGCAGGAAGCTGACCTGCCAGCGGGCCGCACTGACAGTCCAAGGAGGTTTTTGCGGGTGGGGCTTTACCCAGAGGCTTTCAGGGTGTGGCTTGTGAGGTTCATCCGTTCATGGCAGACACCCCTGGGAGGGCACGGCCCCACCCATAAGTTCATTCCTGTTATCTCCTGACCAAAAATAGACTGTCTTGCTGGAGCCAAGTGTTACTTATCATCATGTCCTCTGTAGCAATTAAAAGAGTGTGCAGTGAAAACCTGACTAAAATGATGAGGTCTGAACCACAGCAGACTGTCACAGTAGTTCTTGACCATTTGAAAACATAAAGGAATTGTTAGTAGCAATCTCAGAAGTGGCTCAGACACCCCCCGCCCCTTGCTCCACCCTCTTCCACCCAATGACTTGAGGGACACAGTCGAACCCAGTTCAGTTCAGTTCAGTTCGGTCGCTCAGTCGTGTCTGACTCTTTGCGACCCCATGAATCGCAGCACACCAGGCCTCCCTGTCCATCACAAACTCCCGGAGTTTACTCAGACTCATGTCCATCGAGTCAGTGATGCCATCCAGCCATCTCATCCTCTGTCGTCCCCATCTCCTCTGCCCCCAATCCCTCCCAGCATCAGGGTCTTTTCCAATGAGTCAACTCTTCGAATGAGGTGGCCAAAGTATTGGAGTTTCAGCTTCAGCATCAGTCCTTCCAATGAACACCCAGGACTGATCTCCTTTAGGATGGACTGGTTGGATCTCCTTGCAGTCCAAGGGACTCTCAAGAGTCTTCTCCAACACCACAGTTCAAAAGCATCATTTCTTCAGCACTCAGCCTTCTTCACTGTCCAACTCTCACATCCATACATGAACACTGGAAAAAGCAGAGACATTACTTTGCCAACAAAGATCCGCCTTAACTAGACTGACCTTTGTTGGCAAAGTGATGTCTCTGCTTTTTAATATTCTATACAGGTTGGTCATAACTTCCCTTCCACGGAGCAAGCATCTTTTAATTTCATGGCTGCAATCACCATCTGCAGTGATTTTGGAGCCAAAAAATATAAAGTCTGACACTGTTTCCACTGTTTCCCCATCTATTTCCTATGAAGTGATAGGACCAGATGCCATGATCTTAGTTTTCTGAATGTTGAACTTTAAGCCAACTTCTTCACTCTCCTCCTTCACTTTCATCAAGAGGCTCTTTAGTTCCTCTTCACTTTCTGCCATAAGGGTGGTGTCATCTGCATGTCTGAGGTTATTGATATTTCTCCTGGCAATCTTGATTCCAGCTTGTGCTTCTTCCAGCCCAGTGTTTCTCATGATGTACTCTGCATATAAGTTAAATAAGCAGGGTGACAGTATACAGCCTTGACATACTCCTTTTCCTATTTGGAACCAGTCTGTTGTTCCATGTCAAGTTCTAACTGTTGTTCACTGGGGTGACTTGGCAGTGTCGGCCTGACTGATTCAAGGGGCTTGCTTAGCAAAATCCAAGCTTCAGGAGCGACACTGGTCACTGAGTAGAGGCAGTGGAGAGGGGAGAGCAGGGCTCTGAACCACCATCTGTGAGTCTCATCTCAGGCGTTGGTCAGTGCGCTGGGGGCTGGCCCCTCAGGCATCAGGCAGGACAGAGCACTTGCCTTCCCAGGTGGCTGTGATTTCCTGAGCTCACACACAGGCGTGGTTCTGCACACCTGAAAACGCCATAGTAGTGGTTCTGCCCTTGCTCCTCCTACTTTTTTCTCTTTTCCAATTACCTAAAAAGTAGAGCTCTGGTCAGCATTAATCTAACTGTTTCTTTTCTTGTTTTTACAAACAAAATGGGAGGAGTATGATGAGTAATTTAGAAGAATGATAACTAGAGGTTGGAAGTGTTTTTATTTTTTTCCAGGATAGAACAGAAATCAAGCTGGCCCTTTAATTATAACAATGGGCAAGAAGAGGTAATGAAGCTAGTGGAGTTAAAAGTACAGAGAGATTTAGCTAAAACAGGAATCCAAGAGACTAAATTCCTGGATTTAGCTAAATCCAGGAATCCAGAAGGACGATCAGCTGATACAGGAACATAAAAACATCTGCTGCCTAACCCTGGTTAGTAATTTATCAGTGAATTTACCTGCATGCAGCACAGTAAGTCTAGAATACAGCCAGTGGACAGGATATTTTTGCTTTTTTGTTCATTCCTTCTCTTACAAATCTCAGTACTCCCCTTCTCCCCACATCATCTCACAGAAATCATAATGATCTGCCTGTAGGGGACCAGCGGTTTTAAAGCTTTCAAACTTTTAAAAAATAGAAGTCCAAACAGCAAGCTCTGTGTTAATAACAAATCTGCACAGAGCTCTTCTGTTTAGAACTGGGAGGTGGTGGGTTGGGCCACCATGGCCCCCACCCAGCTCCTAGGACTGTGATTGGGAAGTGATCACTGAGGACTGACTTTTGTTCTGGATGTTTCACATATCAACATGGCTCTTTCTTGAGACTTCCCTGGTGGTCCAGTGGCTAAGACTCCTAAGGCAAGGGGCCTGGATTCCATCTCTGGTCAGGGAACTGCATGCTGCAACTAAGATTTGGCACAGCCAAATAAATAAACAAAACTAAGTATTAAAAAATATATATGGTTCTTTCTCTCCCTCTCTCAGCAAAATAGCCTGTGGCAGCAGGCCTTATTGTGGGGGCACTGGGCCATGTGATTCAGAAGCTTGGTGGGATTTTCCTTGTTCATCTCACATATGAAACAAATGCTTGATTTTGCTTTTATTAAGTGCCTTCTCAAATTTGGAGAATCTTACAGATTATAATTTTAGGTAGAACCCACTTAAATCTTTTTGTTTGCAGTAAAAACACTGTCTGTTCATATAGGACGTGGAAGTGGAAAGAGAAGGAGTGTCACTGCCACCGTGGTCCTTCTTTCTTTCCCTTCAACTCTGTAGCCCGCTGGCAAATTAGGTCATGTTACTGTGTTTTTAAGTAAAGACCCAGAAGCTCCTGAGACTAAGTAATAACTTGGCTGCAGGTCAAGGGTGGGCCTGGAGCCCGGTCCTCCAGAGGCCAGCGCCTGCATCTCTGGTGCTCTGGCCTATGTGTAGTTACTTCCAGTTCCAGGGGAATTCACTTCTGTAAATTTTGCATTTGCTTTATAGTTGTAATCCCTGGACCTCAGATCAGAAGTCTGACCATTTCTTGTCAGTAGTGATGTAAATTTAGATTCTTGGTGTTTTCCATTGTTTTTGTTAAACAGTAGCAGTGAGCCATCTCTGCTGGAATTATCTTGAATGACTGGAGGAGCATCAGATCCATACTAAATAATTACACTGAATGCCTCAAGTTTAGTTCAACATTTTTTTTTCCTGTTTACTTAGACACTTATTAATGAAAATATGACTTTTAAGAACTGGACATTTTCATTACTATTTTTCATGATAGTATAATAATTTTCATTACTATTCTTTTTAAACCAGAGACTTTGCTCTTCTCCCTGGAATCACTGACAGTGGAGAGAGTGGTCCCAAGGGCGCGCTGGGACTGGACCACATGTTGGAGAAGCATCAGACCAGGCTTCTCAGGTTTATCTGTGGGAGATCATGGTACAGCTGCCGCTGTCACTGGTTGTTAATACATGGAGAAAAGGAAATCTCAACATCTCCTTTCTGCTGGGCATTTACTCCACATCTTTCTCCATGAATGCAAACTTGTCTATAAACAAAGAAGGATGGTTGCTTTTCTCTTTGTTGTTTCCAAGGGTGTCCTTTCCAGTTTCTGCCACTGCTAGTCACGGACGTGTGTGTGTGCCCTGTGTCTCCTCTACTGACCTCTTCAGTTAGCCTTGTTTATGGGGAAACGTGACAGACGTGAGAGCAGCTCCTCAGCGCAGAGTAGAGTGAACACGACTGTAGGGCCACGCAGGACGCCACCACCAGATTCAAAGAACAGAACGTGCTGGGCATCCAGGCGCCACCCCATGCCCCAAGAGCTCTGCAGTCCTGAGTTCCTCTGCTGTCTTCTTTATAGTTTTGCCATTTTATGTTTGTCGTCAGAGTCCAGTCACTTGACAGAGGGTTGTGTTGATTTGCTGCTTGTGCCCACGTAGACTGTCCCCACAGGAGAGCAGAGGGTCTTCGGGGAAGTCTGTGCAGGGCAGCTACGTGGTCTGTGAATTTGTGGTGACGGAGTAGATTGTGAAGAGGCTAGCTTGTTTCAAATATGAGAGCACACTGGTAATGTTGGATTAAGAGTGTATGTATCTGTCAGAAAATCTGGGCTGACAGATTTTGTGTGGAATGTGGGTGTTCCTGCCTCCACACTGGTAAGTAGGTCATGTGACACGAAGTGATAAAGACCTCCTGGGCCCTGAGACCAGCCTGAGAACTGTCTGCAGTTCTGGACAGCAGCAGCTTGCAGCAAGAATTCCTTACTTCCCTTGCTGAGTGTGTGTATGTCTGTGCGTGTGTGGCAGTTCCTGCCCAGGTAGAACAGAAATGCACAAAGTACTTGTTTTATACAAGCTTGTGCTCAGCTCAGTTCAGTTCATTCTCTCAGTCGTGTCTGACTCTTTGCAACCACATGGACTGCAGCACACCAGGCTTCCCTGCCCATCACCAACTCCTGGAGCTTAATCAAACTTATTCCATCGAGTCAGTGATACCATCCAACCATTTAATCCTCTGTCATCCCCTTCTCCTTCTGCCTGCAATCTTTCCCAGCATCAGGGTCTTTCCCAATGAGTCAGTTCTTCCCATCAGGTGGCCAAAGTATTGGAGTTTCAGCTTCAGCATCAGTCCTTCCAGTGAATATTCAGGACTGATTTCCTTTAGGATGGACTGGTTTGGTCTCCTTGCAGTTCAAGGGACTCTCAAGAGCCTTCTCCAACACCACACTTCAAAGTATCAATTCTTCGGTGCTCAGTTTTCTTTATAGTCCAACTCTCACATCTTTACATGACTACTGGAAAAACCATAGCTTTGACTATACAGACCATTGTTGGCAGAGTAACGTCTCTGCTTTTTAATATGCTGTCTAGGTTGGTCATAGCTTTTCTTCCAAGGAGTAAGCGTCTTTTAATTTCATGGCTGCAATCACCATCTGCAGTGATTTTGGAGCCCCCAAAAATAAAGTCTGTGACCGTTTCCATTGTTTCCCCATCTACTTGCCATGAAGTGATGGGACCGGATGCCATAGTCTTCGTTTTCTGAATGTTGAGTTTTAAGCAACTTTTTCACTCTCCTCTTTCACTTTCATCAAGAGGCTCTTTAGTTCTTCTTCACTTTCTGCCATAAGGGTGGTATAATCTGAATATGTGAGGTTACTGATACTTCTCCTAGCAACATTGATTCCAGCTTGTGCTTCATTCAGCCCGGCATTTCTCATGATGTACTCTGTATATAAGTTAAATAAGTAGGGTGACAATGTACAGCCTTGACGTACTCCTTTCCCAATTTGTAACCAGTCTGTTGTTCCATGTCCTGTTCTGACTGTTGTTTTTTGACCTGCATACAGATTTCTCAGGAGGCAGGTAAGGTGGTCTGGTATTCCCATCTCTTGAAGAATTTTCCAGTTTGTTGTGATCCACACAGTCAGCGGCTTTGATGTAGTTAATAAAGCAGAAGTAGATGTTTTTCTGGAACTCTCTTGCTTTTTCGATGATCCAGTGGATGTTGGCAATTTGATCTCTGGTTCCTCTGCCTTTTCTAAATCCAGCTTGAACATCTGGAAGTTCACGGTTCTCGTACTGTTGAAGCCTGACTTGAAGAATTTTGAGCATTACTTTGCTAGCGTGTGAGATAAGTGCAATTGTGCGGTACTTTGAATGTTCTTTGGCATTACCTTTCTTTGGGATTGAAATGAAAACTGACCTTTTCCAGTCCTGTGGCTACTGCTGAGTTTTCCTAATTTGCTGGCATATTGACTGCAGCACTTTCACAGGCTGTCTTATCTCTCCTTGCTATTCTTTGGAACTCTGCATTCAGATGGGTATATCTTTCCTTTTCTCTTTTGCCTTTCACTTCTCTTCTTTTCTCAGCTGTTTTTAAGGTCTCCTCAGACAACCATTTTGCCTTTTTGCATTTCTTTTCCTTGGGGATAGTCTTGATCACTGTCTCCTGTACAATGTCACGAATCTGCGTCCGTAGTTCTTCAGGCACTCAGTCTATCAGATCTAATCCCTTGAATCTATTTGTCTCTTCCACTGTATAATCGTAAGGAATTTGATTTAGGTCATACCTGAATGGTCTAGTGGTTTTCCCTACTTTCTTCAATTTAAGTCTGAATTCGGCAATAAAGGAGTTCATGATCTGAGCCACAGTCAGCTCCTGGTCTTGTTTTTGCTGACTGTATAGAGCTTCTCCATCTTTGGCTGCAAAGAATATACTCAATCTGATTTCTGTATTGACCATCTGTGATGTCCATGTGTAGAGTCTTCTCTTGTGTTGTTGGAAGAGGGTGTTTGCTATGACCAGTGCATTCTCTTGGCAAAACTCTGTTAGCCTTTGCCCTGTTTCATTTTGTACTCCAAGATGAAATTTGCCTATTACTCCAGATATCTCTTGACTTCCTACTTTGGCATTCCAGTATTCTATAATGAAAAGGACATCTTTTTTGGGTGTTACTTCTAGGAGGTCTTGTAGGTCTTCATAGAACCATTCAACTTCAACTTCTTCAGCATTACTGGTCAGGGCATAGACTTGGATTACTCTGATATTGAATGGTTTGCCTTGGAAATGAACAGAGATCATTCTGTCATTTTTGAGATTGCATCTAAGTACTGCATTTCAGACTCTTTTGTTGACTATGGTGGCTACTCCATTTCTTCTAAGGAATTCTTGCCACAGTAGTAGATACAGTGGTCATCTGAGTTAAATTTACCCATTCCAGTCTGTTTTAGTTCGCTGATTCCCAAAATATCAGTGTTCACTCTTGCCATCTTCTGTTTGACCACTTCCAATTTGCCTTGATTCATGGACCTAACATTCAAGGTTCCTATGCAATATTGCTCTTTACAGCATCGGACTTTACTTCAGTCACCAAAGCTGTGCTAGTTATTTAATTAGTTAGTTTTTTTGGCTGTCCTAGGCCTTTGTTGCTGCGTGGGGCTTTCCCTAGTTACAGCGAGCAGGGACTACTCTTCATTGTGGTGCTCAAACTTCTCATTACTGTGACTTCTCTTGTTGTGGCAAACGGGCGCCAGAGTGCATGGGCTCAGTAGCTGTGCACACGGGCAGAGTTGCTCCGTGGCATGTGGGGTCCTCCTGGACCAGCCTGGAACCTGTGTCCCCTGCATTGCAAGGTGGAGTCTTTTTTTTTTTAATCAATTATTATAACTTTATGAAAATAAACTCATGTTTAGCATTTGTTCACCAGTTTGAATGCTATAATTCCAACTTAAAATATAAAAATGAGCATATAAATTTTACTCTGTTCCCTTGTAAATGCCACCAATGTATCAAGAAAGACATTTTTTAATGAACGCTTATCAACAGAGAAAATACTGAATTAGTTTTGATACACCACATCGTGGAATATCATGAAGCCTTTATAAAGAATTAAAACGATAACAATGAGTTGGAAGAGATTTAGCAAGGTGGATTCTTAACCACTGGACCACCAGGGAAGCTCTAGTTAATATTTTTATATCCTAAACCTTGAAGAAAGAATTAAGATTAGGAAGGACCTTTTAAAAATACAACTAGCAGTTATCCTGCAAAATGTGACATATTCCAAAATTATAAATTTATCTTACCTGGTTATATAATAAATTTAAGTGATGGTGCAAAGGAAGAGTAAAAAAGGCTTAATTTCAGATGTGTATGCATTTATTTTTCTTTTTTTTTTTTAACGTAAAAAATTTTACTGAGTTATAATTAACATACAATATTATATTAGTTTCAAGTGTACAACATAGTGATTTGATATGTTTACACATCATGAAATGGTCACCACTGTGTGACCAGTTACCACGGTCACCACAAATTCTGTTCTGTTGCCACATCTCCACCTCTGTATTGAGATTGTGTCCCCTGATTCTTCCCCAGCTTCGCTGGATTTCTCTTCCTTTCACTAGCTTCTGAGGAAACCAGCTCCTCTGTTTTGCAGCACTGCTGTGTGAGTGTTTGTTTGTGGCTTTGTTTAGCCTTGTCAGTCTACCCTCTGAGCACTTAATTTTCTTTTTTCAGTTTCTCTATCTACAATTTGAAAAATATCATCCTGAAATGCATTGAATTAACCTTGGAACATGTTTAGTAATCCCCACACCTGTGGGGTGTTTGTGGGGTGTTCTTAGCAGAGTGTCGTCCCTAAAGTCAGAGTGCCCGACTTGATGCCATCACTGTCTAATTCAGGAACAGCTGATTTCTAATTCAATTGATTTCTAATTCGGGAATCTCTCCCCAAAGAGGCACATCCCCGTGAGCAGTCACTCCCTCCCCCACCCCCACCCTGTCAGCTGTTCATCTGCTGTCTGTCCCTGTGACTCTGCACGTGCTGAACATGTGATGGCGAGGAACCATCTTGGCTCCTTCCATTGGGCAGCTTGTTTTCGAGGTCCATCCATGTTGCATCATGTGTCAGTGCTTCAACCCTTTTCATGGCGGCCTGATGCTCTGTTACACGAATATAGCAGTCAGTAGTATTGTACCACTTTTTTTCTCACCAAGATGACCAGTCCAGTTGGTAAAACCAGGGGTTTAGCTTCAGACAGACATGCACAGAATGGCGAGGGGCGTGTTTGCTTTTCCTCCACAAGTTCACCTGGGTTTGCAGTTTTTGTTGTCCTTGCCCAGCCTTTCTTTGAGTAGTTTCATTACGTAGTGGGGGCAGGGAGAAAGAGGAAAGGAATGAGAGAACTTGTCTACAGTTGAGGGAAGAGGGTAGTGACTTTGACCTTCATCCAGCTTCACCAGTGTCCTGTTGCTGACATCACACCCCGACACTCTCCGGGTGTTCCTGGTCATGTTCTCTGTCCTTGAGGTCCTCTCAGGGTTTGTTCATATCAGAGTGTTTAAAAGTGGAAGTTAAACGTTAGATTATATATATATAAGTAGAAGTTAAATGTTAGATTCTGACAGAGTGCTTTAAAAGTACTAAACAGACTGACTAGCACAGTGAGGCAAGGCAAAGCAAAAGAATCAGAAGGGAAGAAATAAAACTGTGAGATGACACGATGGTCTATGTCAGAAATCCCGAAGAATCTGCAAAAGACAAAAAGGTTCCTAAGATCAGTAAGTCAGTTTAGCAGAGTCCCAGCATACAGGGGGACTATACAAGGGACTGTACAAGCATACAAGGGAAGCATACAAGATTAACATTCAAAAGTCAGTCACATTTCCAGTGAACCCTTCGAAATCAAAATTTAAAATACAATATTTTTAGTTGCTGAAAAAGGAGTATTTAGGCATAACCCTAATGAAATGTGTCAGGAGTTGTATGCTGCAAACTACAAAACACTGATTAAAGAAATCAGTGGACATCTAAATAAACATTTACCACGTTCATGGATTGGAAGACAACATCGTAAAGATGCTACCTCTCCCCAGAAGAGTGGATCGGCTTGACACAATGCACATTAAAGTTCCAACAAAAAAATGTGTAGATGTATCTAGGCCTATTCCAAACTTTATTTGGAAATGCAGAGGAACCAGAATAGATAAAACCACTTTGAAAAGGGATAGAGTGGGAGGAATGAATGGTACCCAATTTCAGAACTTATTAAATGGCTACAAGAAACTGCTGCATTGGTGGAGGCATGACTCATCAGTGGAGAGAACCTAGGAAGGGCTGTAGGATTACGGCCAAGTGACTCCTGACCAAGTGCAAATAAAGCCACTAAATGGAGGAAGGATGGTCTCAGCTCACTGCCCGTGGATGGGCAAAAAATTAATCTCAACCTCAATCTCACACCTCACAAAATACCTTAGGTTTAATTATAACACATAAAACTATAAAGTTTTTAGTAGAAAACCATTGGGACCTGCTAAGAAAAGAGTTCTGAGATAGATGCCAAAAGTGTGATCCATGAAAGGAAAAAAATCAGTAAGTTGGACTTTATCAAAATGAAGAGAATGTTAAGAGAATGAAAAGATAAGCTACAGACCATGGGAAAATATTTGTAAATCTTATATCTTAGACTATATAATGAAATCTCAAGACTCAGCCGTAAACATACACACACTCAGTCCAATTAGAAAATGGGCAAAGGACATGAAGAGACATTTCCAAAGAGGACATCACATGGCAGATAAACGCCCGGAAAGATGTTTAACGTCAGTGTCCTTAGGTGGAAGCACAGCGTGACCGAGGTGAATATTACTGCACTCCTATCAGAACAGCTGAAATGAGAAACAGTGACAGCCTTGGATGCTAGTGAGGATGTGAAGAAACTCTCTCATATGTTGCTGGTGGGGCTGTAAGGTGGTGTGGTCCCCTTCAGGAACAGAGTTGGCAGTCCCTTTAAAATCTGAACATACTTACCCAAGCAGCTGCACCCCTGGGCACTTACCTGGAGAAAAGAACATCAGCATTCCTGTAAAATTCTGTGCCAAGTGTTTTTAATAGCCCCAAGCTGGAAAAAAACCCCATATCCCTCAGAGGTGAATGGTAAACAAGCTGTGTCACATCCACACCATGGACAGCGCTCAGCAGTAAAAGCAACGAGCTGCTGGTGCCACTGCAGCCTGGGTGGATCTCGAGGCCACTGTGCTGAGTGACGGAAGCCGAGCTGAACACAGCAGGCACCACATGACTGTTTACGCAGGGTTCTCTGAGGTTGTGTCGGTGCACATGAGACTTGTGAGGGCTGTTGAGTCCCTCACCGAGTCTCCAAGCCTCGACTGGGCTAGCACTTTGATGCCCATCCCTCGGGGAGCTGTGTGGAAGGAGGAGGGGCAGAAGTGGGCACACTGAGAGGCACAGCGGGCCCCCCAGCTTCCAGGGGGCCCCCGGCGTCCAGTAGCCACCTCTCAACCTCAGCTGGCCCTGGTCAGTCACCCAGCTCTGTCCGGTCACCTCCACAAACAGCTGCTGCCAGGAGAAGGGGAGAGTGACTTTTCACCAGTGTGTCCCCATTTGCTCACCGCTTTTGTTCTTGATTTGGACCCAGAATCTTGGTGTTGACTGTAGACCACGCCCTGTGTGCCACATTTCTGCTGTGATCCATGTGAGGGCCCAGAAGACAGCAGCGAAGCCTTGAGTCTCCTTCTCTGTGATGCCAAAACGCTCATTCTCAACTCTGAGTTTAACTGTTGGATCCTAAGCACTTAAAATAGTACATGCTATTAAATGTTGAGAAAAATAAGAGTATGTAATATTAATTCTTAAGGTCACAAGCTTTTAAAAAAGTAAACAACATTATTATCTATTAACACTATTGAAAGTTAGGGCAAAATCTAAGAAGCCTTTGAGACATATACTTTTTTTTTTTTTCAACTAAAATGGCATTTTAAAAACTGTGGTAAAATGTACATAATTTAAAAGTTTCCATCTTAACAGTTTTTAGTTAGCAGGAAGTACATTCACAGTGCCCTGCAGCCATCATACCAGCATGTCCCAGAACCTGTCACCCTCGTGAAGTGAAGCTCTGTCCCATGAACTGCTGGCTCCCCAGCCCCTGACAGCCACCCTCTGCCTTCTTTCTGTGAATTGGTCTGGTTGGGGACCTCATATAAATGGAATCACACACTATTTGTCTTTTTGTGTCTGACTATATCTTTTATTTTAGATAATATTGACAATTTTTCTTGTTCTGTGAGTAACACATATCTGTTTTTGAAATATACAGGAAACACTTAAACCAAAGGAAGAAAATAAATGTCACCTTTAAGTTCTACTCGGATAACCACTAAAAACATTTTTTTGCTCTTTCAGAGAGAGACCTTATAATTTGTTGTCTGCTTTCCACTTAGCAAGGTATCATGAATATCTTTCCATGTCCATAAATAGTTTATGTGTAAATGTTTCAAAAGCTGTATCATATTTCATTGTGCAGATGTATCATAATTTTTTATATTTTTTTATTGAAGTATAGTTGATTTACATGGTTTTGGATGGATAGCAAAGTGATTCAGTTATACATATATGCATATATATATTCTTTTTCAGTTTCTTTTCCATTATCATTACAATTTATTGCATATATTTTCCTATCCTATACAGTAGGTTCTTATTATTTATCTGTTTTATATATAGTGGTGTGTCTCTGTTAATCCCAAAGTTCTAATATATCCCAACCCCCTTCCCTTTCCTGTCTGGTAAACATCAGTTTGTTTCTTACATCAGTGAGTCTATTTCTGTTCTGTAAATAAGTTCATTTGTATCACTTTCTTAAGATTCCACATGTAAATGATATCATATGAAATTTGTTTTCCTGTTTCTGACTTCCTTCACTTAGTATAATTTCTGGATCCATCCATGTTGCTGCAAATGGCATTATTTCATTCTTTTTTGTGGCTGAGTAGTATTCCATTGTATATATGCTCCACATCTTCTTTATCCACCCCTCTGTTGATAGACATTTAGGTTGTTTCCATGTCCTGTCTGTTGTGAATAGTGCTGCTATGAGAGTTAAGAGTGCATGTGTCTTTCTGAATTAAGAGTTTTCTCCAGACATACCAAATGCATGATAATTTAGTGAAGTCTCTTTCCTGTTACACATTCCAGGTTGCAAGTTCAGTCTGTCTGTCTGTGTGCCCCTGACTTCATCGCATATTCTGAATGTTGGCTTCTTGGTGTTCAGCCTGCATGTGACCGGCTCACTGACCAGCATCTCTTCTTTCTCCAGGATGGCTGAACTTTTTAGTTTGATTGACACCATGTGGCCTCCACGGGCAGTTCTGAAAGCAACAGGCCCTGGCACAGCCTTCGAGGTAAGCCCAGCATTGAGGCACTGCCCCGCCACAACAGTGCACCTCCTGAGAAACCCTGTGAGGTTAGCCTGGCATTGAGGCACCCCCACACACAGTGCACCCCCCAAGAAGCCCTGTGAGTTAGCCCGGCATTGAGGTACCCCGCCCACACACACACAGTGCACCCCTGAGAAGCCCTGTGAGTTAGCCCGGCATTGAGGTACCCCGCCCACACACACACAGTGCACTCCCCGAGAAGCCCTGTGAGTTAGCCTGGCATTGAGGCACCCCCCCACCCACACACAGTGCACCCCCCGAGAAGCCTGGATCCAGTGAGTGTGAGCCAGGACAGAGGTCACAGCACTGCCTCACTTGTAGGCCGGAGCCTAGCTGCCTTCTCCACTGTGCCACATGCGTGCTTCCGGAGGTTCCCTTATGGTGACCTCTCTCCACCCCCATCATCATGGGCCACTGCACACTGAGGGTCTCAGCCTCGCACCCAACAAGAAGCAGGTGGTTTCCCTGCCTCCTTCCAGTCAGTAGTAGAACCACCACTGAGCACCAGTTACAGCAAAGACTCAGTGCACGGAATCCGTGGGCATCAGTCCAACCGCCATCTCCGCTCAGCTCAGGGTCTCCCTCTCCTTCCCCCTCACCTTGTGTATGGTAGCTAGTTGCCCACAGGTAGCAACATTGAGGAAGCGTGTCTGTCCTTTCTGCTCTGAACCGTGTCCAGCAGGCTGGCAGCTACTGCTTCAGGCCTTGGCTCCCCAGGCTGAGAGCTGGCCCCTTGCTTGTGTGGTTCTGACTTCTGCCCAGGCGGACACAGTAGCTCTGTCCAGAGCTGGAGCAGTGGCCCAGTCAGAGATGCCATTTTTAGATGCCTCACAGGGAAGAACTTTGTGAATGGAGTCTTCAGTGCATCTGAAGAGTGAGTTTCTAGAATGACATCTTGAATTGGTGATAAATTCAGGAGCACAGAAGCTTTCATGCTGGGTCCAGAGAGAAATAACCCCATCTGTAAAGAGCCTTGCAGAGAGTCGGTCTGCATCTGTGAGCAGAGACGGCTCTGTTGAAGAGTCAGTTTATGTTAATAGTGCATTTGAGTCTTTTAGCAGTGCATTCACATTCTACTTTTATCTTCATTTTAAACAGGAGAAAACTCATCTGCCTCCTCCTAGCTTCTGTTACATCCTCAGCGCTCATCCAGATGTGGGGCAGATTGATGTAATTGAAGACGACCCTGTTGCGGAACTTTACCAGCCACCGACTCCCCGCTTCTTAAAAGAAATTCTGCAGGTGGTGCCTTTGTGTGTACCAGGCCTCTGTTGCTTTGCTGTGTGTGTGGGCTTGGGGAGACTTACGCACTGTTTTCAATACATTCCAGACCGACGGCCTCTGTACCCATTGCAGCTTCTATGCCAGCGTGATTTACCGGAGACCACAGGTGATCCGTCTCTCTTTCTCTTCACTTGTACAGCTTACCAAAGGATAATCTCGCTCAGAAATGGGTGGAGTACCCAAACAGAAAAGCATTGTTGAATGCCAGTTATGCACGGTCCGCGCTGACATGGTGCTAAGTGCGCTGCTTGTGCAGGTGGGGCTGCGGCCTGTCGTGAAGTCCTGGGCATGCAGCCGCCAGGCACAGCCTGAGTGTGCTCTCAGCGGCTGTCACTCACTGGCTCCTGCCCACAGCCCTGCAGCTGGGCCAGAGGTGGAGGGGGAGGGAGTGTCCAGATGCACTGCCACCTTCAGCTGGTCTGTGGAAATCCTTGCCCTTCCTGAGAAACTGACCATTTGCTAAGATGAACTCCTCTGTCCAGCGCAGGGCCATGTGCGGGACCTTGGGGTCCTGTCCCTTCTGTTTCCTTTAGATGGAACGTTTCTTCATCTTTCTTATCTTTTATGACCTTTATGTCATTTTTGAAGAAGAGGTTAATTACTTAACAGAATGCCCCTCCATGTAGATTTGCCTGACCACAAAGAGATTTGTGATCTATGCCACATAAAAACGCTGTGTCGGTACCAGGGGCACACAGTTGAGCTGTCCCAGTGCTGTGATATGATACCAATTGATTAAAATGGTGTTTTCCAGGCTTCTCCACTCTAAAGTTAACTAATAAATATTCCATACTTTCTTGCTTAATAACCGTGTAACAAATGTTTTGTAGGAAGATAGCTTAAGACTGTTTTAATATCCTGTTTCTTATCAAACTTCTACCCATTCATTGTAACATCTATATGAATCTTGCTTGAATTGTTACTCTGATAGTGGCTAAATGATAATTTTCTAATTCCAGCATTTTTCTACATTTATTAGTTGGCATTGGCTATACCTAGGAACTTTTATTTTCATGATTTATTTATGCATTCAGTCATTTATCTCAGCTTGAACCAGTAGATTGAATTTTTATTCAATGAGTTGTTATCTGTAACTGTCATTTATTCCAATGCTTACGTCTCCCCAGATTCAAGCCAGCTCCCATGTCCTTTGGGCATGTCCCCATCACTCCTCAAGGGCTCCCTTACTTTCTGCAATAATAAGATGCTCCAACTCATCTTGTTTCCTCTGCCCTGGAATCGGCTGTCTTCTAAGGAGCCCCTGGTTGATTTTAGTTAAGAATGGCATTTAGAAGCCAAGATCTGGGTCCTCAGTGGGCTCATTGCTGCTGGGCCATCTCAGCAGACGGAACAAGGAAGTATGTGTGTGTACTCATGCACACGTACCTACCGATCCACATCTTTCTTTGCATCTGTCTCTACCTAAAACTCATCATCTTATACCAGTACTTCCAACTCTAGGCCATAACCATGGAACTGACTCTAGATTTCCTCACTTCCATATTAATAACTCCTCATCCAGCTCTGAGAAACCTGGCTCTCACTTTCCTCAGTATAAACTTCTCTAATGTCTTGTGTTACCAGCCTTCCATCCAACTGCCTTCTCCACTCAGCTCACAGTTCCTGACCTCACTATAAAAAGGTCAGGTGACACAAAGGTGACCTCTTTGCCCAGTCATGTCCACCAGCCATGTGGGATCGTCAGCCTGACCACACCATCTATGCCAGCAACACCTTGACCCTCATGCCAACCAGCTTCTCATAGCCCGGCCCTGCTGACCCCAGGGCTATTTCCAGTCAGATCCTTGTCCCCATTTCATCTGCTGCTGCTGTTGCTGCTGCTAAGTTGCTTCAGTTGTGTCCGACTCTGTGTGACCCCATAGATGGAAGCCCACCAGGCCCCCGTCCATGGGATTTTCCAGGCAAGAACACTGGAGTAGGGTGCCATTGCCTTCTCCGCCATTTGCATCTACTGAATCCTAATGACAGAAGACTCTGATGTAGTTGTGTCCTAGCCACCTCCCGAAGGCCCTGTGTCCATGACCATCGAACTGGAGTGTAGGATTCACGATGTGCATCCGTGGGGCCGGGGGTGTGAACGTTCCATTCATCATACTTCCTCATCCTTGGGACACTTACATCTCGCAGGAGAGAAGAGTGTGTACTTCGTGGAAGCCAGTGTGATGACTCACATCCTCACTGTGTGGACGTGGGATTGGGAGGAAGTGCGTGACTTCTTCCTCGTGGGTCAGAGGACAAGGAGAGAGGAGCCAGGGAGGGGCAGGCCTCCCCCCATCCGTGGAGCCCTTAGAACAGCGACAGGGCTGGAGCTCACTGGGCTTGGCCATGTCTGGGGTGCTGATGACCACGTATGCAAAGGCCATTGCATCTGTGGAAATACTTATTGAAATGATATCAGATATTAATGTTAATAATAATCATCTAAGATTATTGCCTTTAAAAATAATTTTGGATTTAAGAAGAGCTCCCAGGTTAATAGCCTTGACTGTGACTTTGAATTCTAGGCAAACAGTTTGCCTCTGGAGCCAAGGGAGATGTGGCTCGTGGTGACCGACATTACTCTGCAGACGCTGGACAAGGACTCAGGCCTCCCCAGAACCATTCCTGTGCGTGTGGCCGCCTCATGCCTGCTGGACCAGGAGGTCCGGGATGCTCTCTGCGAGGCCACCTCCCAGAGCTTCCTCTTCCGGGACGCTCTCCAAGACCAAGGTATGCCTTCCTCTTACTGACAGTGCTGGTCTGTCCCCTGGCCCAGAGTCCCCTGCAGACCAGGCCCCTGTGACAGCCGCCCAGACAGAACAGAGCGCCAGCCTGTGGTGCTGGCATGCAGGGGTGATGCTGGGGTCACTGGGGAGGGTCTGTCGGGTTGCGCTTTATGGGTACAGAAGTAACAAAACTGCTACCTAGAGCACCACTTTGTAAAACAAACAGAGCTCAAACATTTATGTCCATTCTTCAGTAGCCAACCCCTACAGCACCAAGTCCCTGTCTAGAGAACAATGGTGTTCGCGTGGGACCCACATGCATGCTCTTACCCTGTAAACCCTGTAAAACTTGTACCTCGTGCCACGTCAGGCTGTGTGATACTGGTTGATGTGCAGCAAATCCACATTTTGCTTTCTGGAACTTTCCCCAAGTATTTTTCATCCATGGTTGTCTGCATCCGAGCTGGCTGGAGTCTGCAGATGTGAAGCCTGCAGGTACGGAGCCCTGACTGTGTGCTTACACCCATCAGCGCTCTTTCCAGGAGCCACAGGAGGACCCTACCTGGACAGTGTATTTTCAGTGTTGAAGCTGCGGGACACGAAGTTGATCTTACTGCATCGAATGTGAACCCATGTTTGTGTGTGTTTAGAGCTCTGTCTCCCTTTCTGCACAGGCTGTGTCCCTCGACATACGGGGGCCCCACGCCAGTGCCCCTGACCGTGCTCCCCCACCCCCTGCCCCCAACTGCCAGAAGGCTGGTGAAGGACGCGTCTCTCCTGGCAGGAGAACTTGCTTGTTTCAAACCTAGAGCTGGAGTAATCCAAAGCATCTCTGTTGGCAGGTCAGATTGTCTGTGTTAGCCGAACTGTCCTCCTGCCTCTGAAACCCTGTGGGGGTATGATGGTGGGTGCCTGGGAGCTGACGGGCCCCCTGCATCTGGATGAGCTGGGCCCTGGCACTCGGGTCAACTCCATTTGCAGCATCCAAGGTGTGTATCAATCTTGATGGAAGAGAGATTTGTATTTTCTTAAATATCGTACTTACTTTGTGTTTGTTATCTATTCACTGAGTGTTTGTTGAGTACCTGACATAGGGTACATGAGGAACAAAATGAAAAGATGCCGGCCTTTCAGACACAAGCAGAGCCAGGCTGGCAGCCTCCAGGGCTCCGAGTGCCTGTCCCGGGCCCTCCCTGTGGGGCACAGACAGGAGCCCTGAGCCGAGGGCGAGGGGAGGGTGAGCCCATCAGATGAGGTGGGGGGCGGGGGGCGAGCAGGACTTGCCCAGGCTGCTGACGGGGCAGGGCGAGTAAGCACCCTGGGAGGAGGTGGCAGAGGTGTGTGTCGGGGGGTGGCAGTCGGGGTTGGGGGGGATTCAGGGCGGAGGTGGATCTGAGGGAGGGTTCAGTCAGGAGAAGACCTGACACGCAGGGGAACAGTGATCTGTGACCGCACCGTGCTCGTCCATTTCCAGAAAGTCCAGCGATCCCACACGTAACGTCGAGGGCCTGTGTCCTCCACCCCGGCCACTCGACTCCCAAACCCCGTGTGCTGTGTATGAACAGCGAAGGCTGTGACCCCACTGTTGCTCGAGCCCAAGTCCCCTGTGTGCTTGTGAGGCTGAGCATGTGTCCATTGTGTTCCCTTTACCATTAGTGTTCCTACCGAGACGGAGCTCCTCAAGCGCGTGGACTTGAAGAAGGCAGGCTCCAGCCGTCAGCTGGGTCTGTTCTTGCCCCCACTCTCTCAGCTCTGCTCCAAGGATGGCAGGACTGACCTCAGAGACTGGTTGAGGAGTAGGTGGGCTGACGGGGAAGCCTACGTTCCGTGCTCCCACTGCCACCGGTGGGTGGCTGGCTGGGGGCTCGGGGGCTGGAGCCAGCGACAGCAGGGACGGGGCCCAGACTGCCATGCCTGCCCAGGCAGAGCTGGTACAGGCCTTTCAGGAAAGTGGGAGGGCATGTGGGAAACCCAGGACAGCTGCACAAGCTCCATGTGCTGGAGGAGAGGGGCCAAGGTGGCCAGCTGGCCTTGTCCTGCTGTCCCAGCTGTGCTAACGGAGTGGAACAGTCAGATTTTTGTCTAAGATGAAGCCCTGCTTTCAGCACCACGGGTCGACTCTGGAGTAAAATGGGGGCTGGTTGGGAGGAGCACAGGAGAGGTTGGCTGAGAGTCTGGAGGCTCAGCGGGCTGGTGGACAGGTGTGAAGGCCGGATTCTGCAAAGCCGCCCAGCCTGTCCGAGGCCTGTGCTCTCCAGGCTCCCATCCCCTCGCGTCTCCCAGGGAAGGTCATCCAGGCTCAGAGCCAGTGGAAGGAGGAGGAGGTGACCCCAGGTGACAGTTCCCACCCCCAAACCCCTCCCACATTTTATGAGGAAATGTACCTGAAGAGCTGGCTTCCTGAGAAGGGTTTGGAGCTGTACCACTCTTACCTGCAGCCAGGGAGTAAGATGCATAGAGCTGCAGGCCAGGAGCATGCAGACAGTGGTGAGGACAGAGACTTGCCTTTCCTAAAGAACCTCATATTTTAAAGAAATAATAATTTGCAGTGAGATTTACAAAACATAAAATTTAACCATTTTAAAGAGCAATTCAGTGGCAGTCCATTTACAATGTTGTACAACCACCTCCTAGTTTACATTTTGGCTTTTGTCGTCTCACTGGCTTTGAAAACAGAGTGGCAGTCTCGTTATCAATCACAGTGTCATTGAGCAGAAATTCACCCTTTTAAAGTGTGCAACTCATTGTTTGTAGTGTATTCATAACAGTTGTGCAACCATCCCCACTAACTAGCTCCAGAGAGAAACCCCGTATCTGTCAGCACTCACATCCTATCCCCTCCCAATCCCTGGCTCCTGCTCCTCTGCCTTCTGTCTCATGGACGCTCATGTGAATGAATCATACACTGTGTGCTTCTTGGTTTCTGGCTGCTTGAACTCAGCAGGACATTTTCCAGGCGTTTCTCAGGCTTTGTTCCTTTCTGGGGCTGAATAGTCTATCATATGGATAGACCCTGTTTTATTTATCCATTCATTAGTTGATGCACACTTTTTTGATACGATAATTCATGCTGCTGTGAATTTTCATGTAAGGTCCTTGGGTGGACATCTACTTCCTGTTCTTTGAGTGTATTCCTGATGTCTGACATAGTTTTCATGTGGGCCACAATCACAAATAGACAGCGGCAGCAGAACTGAGAGGAAGCTGTGTTCCCTCCACACATGCTGGGGAGGCATCTGTAGGAAGTGACCCTTAAGAGGGCAGAACGTGAGGCTGAGACTGAACACCCCATGTCCAGACATGGTGACCAACGGGAGTGTCGGGAGGTACAGCCCAAGATGAGGGAGATCAGGTAGCCCCTGTGACCTGTCTGAAGAGGGGCAGTGCTGGTGGAGGGTCTCTGACCAGCGGTGCCCGTGGAGTGACCCTGGGCTGACACAGGCTGCCCGGAGCAGAGCTGTGACGGGTGACATTCCCCTGCTCCGTCCTCCCAGCACTGGGTATTCTCAGGTTGTAGATCGTCAGTCATTCTCACCGGCGTGTGCTGGTGTCAGGTTGCTGATTGAGTTTGTGTTTCCCTGACAGCATGTGCTATGGAGCATCATTCCTATGTTTATTTGACGTCTGTATATCTTCTGTGGTGAGGTGTCTGCTGAGGGCTTTGGTCCATTTTTATTCAGGTTGTTCAGTTTCTTATTGAGTTTTTTGAGTTTTTCATGTATTTTGGATAGCAGTCCTGTCCTAGATAAGTATTTTGCAAATATCTTTTCCCATCTATGGCATCTCATCTCTTAACAGTGTCTTTTGTGAACCAGTTTTAATTTTAATGAAGTCCAACATAGACTTTTTTTCCCCCATGAATTGTGGTTTTGATGTTGTATTTAAAAACTCATTGCCAGACTAAAGTCACCCAGATTTTTTTCCTGTTTTCTTCTAGGAATTTTATAGTTTTGCATTTTACACTTAAGTATACAATCCATTTTGAGTTAAATTTTGTAAAAGAGGTAAGGTCTTTTTCTAGATTGATTTTTTCCCCCAGGTGTTTGTCAGTTGTTGTAACACTGTTGGAAACACTGTCTTTTCTCTACTGAAATGTCAGCTCAGTTGACTGTGTTCATGTGGGTGTATTTCTGGGCTCTCTGGTCTGTTGTTGTTTTTCCTTTTGAGGGTAGGATGCCGTCTTGATGACGCTGTCTCTGTTGCATGTCTGTCCTCCAGCTCCATTCTCCTCCAGTATTGTCTTGCCTACTCTAGGCCTTTCTGCCTCCCATGTAAACTTGAAACTTGGCTTGTGGTATCTGCGGAGTGACTTGCTGTGCTTTTGATTAGAATCATGTTCAATCTGTAGTGCACCTTAGAAAATATGTACATCTTAACAGCATTCAGTCTTCCTGTACGTGAACATGGAATATCTCTCTCTTAATTTTGATCTTTGATGTGTTCAGCAGTGTTGTAGTTTTTCTCATATAGATCTGTATGTATTTTGCTACACTTATACCTAAGTATTTCATTTATTTTAGCTAATGTAAATGGTGTTGTAAGTTTTTAATTTCAAATTTCACTTGTTCATTGTTATTGTATGGGAAAGCAATTGACTTTTGTATTTTAACCTTGTATCCTACAACCTAGCCACAGTTGTTTCGTAGTGCTAGATTTTTTTCTTGTTGATTCTTTGAGATAGTCTATACAGGAAACTGTCACTTGTGAACAAGGACAAGTTTTTCTTCATTCCCAGTCTCTATCCATTTTATCTCCTTTTCTGGCCATCTCACCTTAGCTGGACTCCCAGCACCAGACTGAAGAGAAGTGATGAGAGAGACTGCCTTGCCCTGTTCCTGATCTCAAGGAGAAAGCACCACCTCTCCCACCATTAGTCAGTGATGTCAGCTGTCAGGGTCTTGAGTGTTTGTTGTTTTTTCAGTTAAAGATAATCTCTCTTTATTCCACATATTAAAGGGAAAGAACGTACCGGTCTCTTACTTCCCCTCCAGTTGGTTCTGATTATTAAGATCGATAATGTTCTGTTCTGTACCTGTAAAACTTTGCCCTGTGTCTGCAGGTTGATCTTCATAGATAAAAAACAGTAAATGGTGTTTTTATTATAATGATTATATAAATATTTTTCACTGAACAGGAAACTAGCACATACTCTATTTCCTTTCTTGTATGAATCTTTTCATGGAGTTTTGTGCTGAATTTTGTTTTACTTAACACTGCCTGCTCTACACTCTTTATTATTTTCCAAATCCTCAAAAATGATGACATATCTTTGGAGCCATCCTTTTCCTATGTAATTTCTCTCCTGGAGCCTTCTGTCCCTCTGAACCTTCCTTGACTGGTTGCTCTGCTGTCAGCTGTCATCTAGGCCTCCTCTGTATTAATCCTTTAGGGTCAGCCTTTCCTAAATCACAGAACTTCTTTGTTGGTTTATTCCAACTGTAGGCTTTTAATAAATGCTCTTTACCAAGGTGAAGAAACTTCCTCTATTCCTAGATTAATGAGAGTTTTTATTATCAATCGGTATTGAATTTTGTCAAATGGCTTTTCTGCATCTATTGATATGATCATATGATTTTTCTTCTTTAGTCTGTTGATATGATAGATTGTTGTTGTTATTATTTAGTCGGTAAGTCATGTCTGATTCTTTGTGACCCCATGGACTGTAGCCCACCAGGCTCTTCTGTCCATGGAATTTCTTGGTAAGAATACTGGAGTGGGTTTCCATGTCCTTCTCCAGGGGATTTTCCCGACCCAGGGATTGAACCTATGTCTCTTGCACTGGTGTATATTCTCTAGTGCTGAGCCTCCAGGGAAGCCCTGTGATAAATTACAGTAGTAGATTTTTAAAAATATTGAATCAGCTTATAAACCTGGAATAAATCCCATTTGGTCATGGTATAATCCTTTTTTTTATATAGTTGGATTAGATTGCTAATATCTTGCTAAGGACTCGTGCAGTTCTGTTCATGAGAGATCCTGGTCTGTAGTTGTCCTTTCAAGTAGTGTCTTTATCTGGGTTTGGAATTAGGTACATGCTGTCGTTAGAGGATGTGTACTCCCTCTGCTACTGTCTTCTGGAGGGGACTGCACAGGACTGGTATAATTTCTTTCTTAAATGTTTGGTCGGATTGATCAGTGAACTCCGCTGGGCCTGGTGCTTTGTTTTGGAAAGTTATGAATTATTGATTCAATTTCTTTAATATAGGCTTACTTCATTTTATTGTGCTTGGTAGATACTGTGCTTTTTACAAATTGAAGGTTTGTGGCAGCCGTGTGTCAAGCAAGTCTATCCCTGCTGTTTTTTCAGTAGCTCACTTAGTGTTTTGGTGTCACGTTTTGGTAATTCATGCAATATTTCAATTTTTTTCATTATGGTTATATTTGTCATGGTGATCTGTGATCAGTGATCTTTGATGCTACTATTACAAAAAGATTTCAACTTGCTGAAGGCTCAGATGATGGTTAGTGTAATTTAGCAATTAAGTATTCTTTAATTAAGGTGTTCGTTTTTTAGACATTATGCATTTGTTGCACATTTAATAAGCCATAGTATAGTGTGGACATAACTTTTATGCACACTGGGAGCTAGGGATCAAACCCAGACCCAGCCGTCGCCTGGCAAGGGAGTTGCCAGTGGCATGAAGACCCCAGACAAAATGTATTTCCTCAGCTCAAGTCTTGTTCCGTAATTGGAAGGAAATTGTGTAATCCCATGTAATTGTAAATGTTGTTAGCACTCACGGGTACCCTAGGATAAAAGGAAATGTGGTTTGTAGCAGTCTTCTTTTTCTTAATTCATTTAGCAGGCTCGCCATAACTGTGTGATTGAGTCTCTGTGCTGGGAGCCCTCCCCTCAGCCTGGACTCTGCCCTCTGTGAAGACGCGCCTTCCGGCAGTGCTTTGAGCTTTTACTGGCTTAACTTTCAGTCTTTTAAGCCTTTTACAGGCTTAACTTTGACTCAGTCTTGATTAGGTTTGTAAGAACAATGAAGTTAGCTAGGCAGTCTTTTTAAAATCAGGATGTGTTATTTTCATTTTCAAAAAGTCATTCAAGGATGCATTGCAGGAATGCGTTTTAATAAACCAAGCCTGCTTAGTTCTCATTATTTTATCCTCTACAGATAAATTTTTTCCTAATGTTTGTTCTAGTGGAAAATTAAATTCTTTGCTCCAAGAGTAGGAAGGATGACTCTCCTATTTTTCTGGAAACTTAGTTCACATCTTACTTTTTCTCAGATATCTCATTTCACCACTCTTCAACAAGGATGGTCTGAGATTTGCAGTGTATCTTGATGATATGTACAGTGCTTCACACTCCAAGAAAATTAGACCAACTCAATCCCCTGTTTAAAATTCCTTTCTGGCTTCTCATCCCTTCCAAGATCAAGTCTAGAATCCCAGGGAGACTTGGAAGGTGCTGGCAGGCACAGTTCACTGCTGTCTCACCTGCCTTTTCCTCTGCCTCTCTGGCCTCCAGCCCCACCTCAGGGTAAAGGGTGGACCCGTGTCCCTCCCTACCAGCAGCCCCACCTCAGGGCCATTCTTTCAGGAAGCCTCCCCAACACTTAGGCCAGCCTTGAGGGCCTCTCTTAAGCCCCTCTCGGGAGTCTTTTCCATTTCTCAGATCTTTTTTTTTTCAAGACACCATTTTTTAGAGCAGTTTTAGCAAAATTGAGCAGAAGGTTCAGAGATTTTGCACATTCTCTCTACCCCCACACATGCACAACCTCCCCCACCGTCAGCATCCCCACCAGATGGTATGTTTGTTGTAACTGATGAACCTGTACTGACACGTTGTCATCACCCAGAATCAGAGCTACAGCCAGGGTCACTCTTAGTGACTATATTGTGTGGATTTAGACAAACTTATGACACGCAGCCATCATTACAGTGTTGTACCGAGTGGTTTTCCTGACCTAAAACCTCTGTGCTCCACCTCTTCAGCCCTCTCTCCCCCTTAATACCTGGCAACCAGTGATCTTTTCACAATCTGTATAGTTTTGCTTTTGCCACAGTGTCCTATAGTTGGAACCATATAGTCTGTAGCCTTTTGAGATTGGCTTCTTTCAGTTAGTAATATGCATTTAAGGTTCCCTCATGTCTTTTCATGACCGGAGAGCTCTTTTATTAAAAATTACTGAATGATGTTCCATTTTCTAGATAAGCCAGAGTTTATGTATCCATTCACCTACTGAAGGACATCTTGGTTGCTCCCATGTTTTGGCAATTTAATAGTAAATAGCCACATACCGGTGTTTATGTGGACCTATGTTTTCAACTCCTTTGTGAAAATACCAAGGAGTGTGATTGGTTCATTGTACCATAGGACAGTGTTTAATTTCGTAAGAAATTGCCAAACTGTCCGCAGTGGCCGTACCATTTTTTATTACCCCCAGCAGTGACTGCAAGCTCCTGTTGCTCCACATTCTCGGAACCATTTGGTGCCGTCAGTGCTCAGGACTTGGCCATCCCTGTAGGTGTGCCGCGGTGTCTCACTGCTGTGTTCATAGGTGTGCAGGGGTGTCTCATTGCTGTGTGCATAGGTGTGCAGGGGTGTCTCACTGCTGTGTGCATAGGTGTGCAGGGGTGTCTCACTGCTGTGTGCATAGGTGTGCAGGGGTGTCTCATTGCTGTGTGCATAGGTGTGCAGGGGTGTCTCATTGCTGTGTTCATGGGTGTGCCGCGGTGTCTCAGTGCTGTGTGCATGGGTGTGCACGGGTGTCTCACTGCTGTGTTCATAGGTGTGCAGGGGTGTCTCACTGCTGTGTTCATAGGTGTGCAGGGGTGTCTCACTGCTGTGTTCATAGGTGTGCCGCAGTGTCTCATTGCTGTGTGCATAGGTGTGCAGGGGTGTCTCATTACTGTGTTCATAGGTGTGCCGCAGTGTCTCATTGCTGTGTTCATAGGTGTGCCGCGGTGTCTCATTGCTGTGTGCATAGGTGTGCAGGGGTGTCTCACTGCTGTGTGCATAGGTGTGCAGGGGTGTCTCATTGCGCTGTTCATTTGCATTTCCCTCATGACATGACACTGGACATCTTTTCATGTGCTTCTTTGCCATCTGTGTATCTTCTCTGGAGAGGTGTCTGTTAAAGTTTTTGGCCCATTTTTTAAATCAGGTTATTCTGGTTCTTATTATTGAATTTTAAGTTATTTGTATATTTTGGATAGATATTTACAGATATTTTCTCCCATGTTTCATGATATTTTTACTCATTTGTTTATGTGCTCTCCCAGTCAGACTGTGGAGTCCATTAAAGTGTAGATTGTGGCTTTTATTCTTAGTTTTTACACTTAGCTAAGTTCTTACATAGTGCTACATGTATATCCCACACTAAAAAACATTGTATACATATTTGTTTGTTGAATAAATAAATCACAAATGTTGGAGTAAAGAGAAATAGGGAAACCACATAAGAGGAGTTACTAACAAACCAGTAAGAATCTTTCCTTATCAAGAAAATGGAAACCAAGCAGTAGGATTCCATTCCACTGTCCAGGAGGCAGATACTTCCTGTAAACGTCCAGGCAGTGGGTAAGTGTGAACAGTGTGAGCCAGAGGTCCTGTGGGATGCACCTCTGAGGAGTTTTACCATCTCTGGGCTCACACTTTTGGACACAGTGACTCCACTCTGTGAGCCCATTCCGGAGGAAGGGCCCTTCACAGAAGGGGCCAAGTAGACAGATGCCTGCTGCCTTGTCCTAGAGCAGTTTGAACGCCTAGTGTCCAGTCTGGAGAGTGGTCAGGGGAACCGTGACGTAAATCTTCAGCCATGCAGAGCCTCAGGGCAGGACGTGACGGCGCAGGCATGGCGTGCTTGTCACGTACTCATAACACGCATGCTGGGAGAAGGCAAAAGTGAAAATACTCGGGGAGGTGGTAATAGGCCTAAGCTTTAAAACTTGTCCTTTGCTATAATTTAGCGCAATACATGGGAATTATAATAAGTTTAAGAGCATTTATATAAAGTCACAAATTGAGGAAACAAACCTGGGCACCTCACGTCCCCATCTGTGACCTGAGGGGCACACTGAGGCTGGGGGCCAGAGCCGCCTCTGAGCCCAGCTCCGCTTCCCTGATCCCAGGCACCGTGGTCGCTGTGGACGAGAGCACCGCCTGCTCGTGGCCTGTGTGTGATCTGTGTGGCAGCGAGAGACTGGGACGGAGCCCGGCAGACAGGTAGGGGGCAGCTGCTGGGGACCCCGCGACCTGGGGCCAGGGGGCACTTGGGACAGCTGAGCTGCCAGAGGAGGCTGGGCACGTTTTCTCCCCAAGTCACCCCTGGGCTCCTGCTGCTCCCTGAGGCACCTCCAGTCCTAGAAGAGAAAAGAGCGGGGCTTCCTCAGCTCCTCTGTGGTCCGGTGGGAGAGAAAGAAGTCAGGGCAAACACAAACATGTGGCACGTGGTGACCGCACGGCTGACCCTTTGCAAGCTGACGTCCCTTCCTGCCCAGCGTTACTGCCCCCCGCCCCCCACGCACCCTGGACCCATCCTCCGAGCCAGTCCTCTGGCCCCACTGGCTGTTAGAGGCACCCAGGGCGCCCTCACTTTCCTGCTGCTGGACACCTCCTGGGTGGTGGCCTCAGGCCCAGACCAGACAGCGCAGGGCAGGGCTTGGAGACGACGGGAGCATGGATCTAGGTTTCTGGGAGGCAGGAAGGAGCAGGGACGCAGGTGACCAGAGCAGGTCTGCCCGGCCCCGCCCTTTGTTGGCCGGGTGCTCAGCCGGGTGAGCTCTCTGCCAGGTCTCTCCCTCCTCCGGCCACTCTGCAAGTGGCCTGATCTCTGTGCCCAGGCTGCTTCGGGCCTGTGTCAAGACCTGGGTTTCTGAATGTGACGCCCAGACGCCGGGGTGCAGGGAATGTCTGGCCCCACCAGGCTCTCACACTCTGTCTTCTTGTCTCCAACAGCAGGGGCGCCTTCTCCTGTGGGGACTGCTCCCGCGTGGTCACCTCGCCTGTCCTCAGGAGACACCTGCAGGTCTTCCTGGACACCCCCTCGCAGCCTCAGTGCACAGTCAGGGTCAAGGTAGGAGCCGGCAGGGGCTGGTGTATCTGTGTCCACCTCCAGGGCCCCTTCACCTGCGGCCAGGTGGGGGCTGCCTCTCCTGGTCTCTTCCCGGGGAGGGAAGGCTCAAGTCTGCAGTGGAGCTGGTGGCCTTGAGCCACACGTCAGTCCCCGGGAGGGGTGTTTCCTGCGAGTGGGGTGGGGTGCTGACCCGGACCGCTTGATGGTTCTTGCAGCTTCTCCAAGACAGCATCTCCTCGCTCCTGAGGTTCGCTGCCTGTGAGGATGGGGTAAGTGGGGGCCCAGCCCCTGGGCGCGCTCCTCTCCTCTCCCTGTCCCTCGTGTGCCGGGCACCACCAGAGGTCAGACTCGGGAGGCTCAGCCTGGTCCCTGCTTCCTCCTCTGACTCACGCCTTTCCCTTTCGGAGCCAAGGTTACTTCTCATCAGCCCTGCAGGAGATATGGGGCTCTGTCCCCTGGCTTCCATTGTGGTAGGACCATCTCAGGGTTTCAAATTAGACCTAATAGCACAGCTGTCTGAGACACAGTTTTTAAATTGCTGGGTATTCTAGAGTCTGAGTGCATGGAAACTTCTCAGAGTTGCCCTGACTTAATGGTGGTAGCTTTGTGAAGAGGTCTGAGGCATGCTCCTGAAAGAGACTGCCACCTGAGCATACACGCCTCACCTTACACACTGGCATTACCTTATACATCCATATCACCTTACACACCCAGCTTACCTCACACACCTGTTACCTTACACACCCACCTCAACTTACACACCTGCATTCCCTTACACACCCACCTCACCTTACACACCCACCTTACCTTGCACACCTATGTTCCCTTACACATCCACCTTACCTCACACACCTACCTCACCTTACACACCCACCTCACCTACATGCCTACCTTATCTTGCACACCCATCTCACCTTACACATCCATCTGACCTTATACACCCACCTTATCTTACACACCCACCTCAACTTACACACTGGCATTCCCTTACACATCCACCTCACCTTACACACCTGTATTCCCTTACACATCCACCTCACCTTACACACCCTCCTTACCTTGCACACCTGTGTTCCCTTACACACCCACCTTACCTCACACACCTATCTCATGGTTACACACCCACCTCACCTACATGCCTACCTTACCTTGCACACCTATCTCACACATCCACCTCACCTTACACACCCACTTTACCTTACACACTTGCATTCCCTTACCCACCGAACTTCACACACCTGCCTTGCCTCACACCCTTATGGAGCAGAGAGCTCTGTCCATGTCAGAGCCATGTGAAAACCTGCGAGGGGCCTGTGTGTCTGCCCTCAGGGTTCAAAACCCAGGTGGCAGACGTGCACAGCTCTTGCGGTTGCTGGCAAAGAGGATGCTCACTTCGACAGAGCTAAGGGTTCCCACAGCCACAGGCCCACCCTGCATCCAGCCTGAATTTGGAGGCTCCATGCTGCCCTCCTGGCTGCTTGCCAGCCCCTCCTGGGCTTCGGGGTAGGGGGAGAAGCGGCCCTTACACTCTTCAATTTACACTGGATGTCAGAGTTTTAAGTAAATCGGAATGTCTGTGCACAGAATCTGTAAGGAGCCCTGGTCTGGTTGCAGTTCCAGCTCGAATCCCTGGCCTCATGCACCTCTTTAGAGCAACTTGGTGACCCCCCTCCCCCTCCCGCACACAGACCTTCATCCAAGGGGCTGCTGTGCGGTGGGGACCAGTGTCTAGAGGAGGGCTTGTGGACAAGTGTCCCTGGTCGTGTGCAAGTCTGATGGAAGTCAGCAGTTAGAGCAGCCAGGCTCCATGCTCCCTGCTGTCCTCAAGATGGGCAGAGGCCACGCTGACTGGAGAGGCCACAGGGACAGGGCTCCTGTCCCTGCAGAGAGACCCACAGAGGGAAGGTCATCACAGTCTTCACAAGCGACACCGAGAGGGTAGCCAGCCCGGGTGGGGACAACAGGGACCCTGCGTGTGTTCTCTTCTGATGGAAGTCCTGTTTCATGGGTGGTGAGCCCGTGGTTCTGTGACTGTTGGTCCTTGGGTAAGGCTCATGGATTGGAGAGTTCCAAGGTAGGGGGCTTTAAAGAGACACTAATGTGGCAGGCCCACCTCACCTCGCACCCTCAGGGAGGAGAGAGCTCTGTCTGTGTCAGGGCCATCTGGAACTTGTTACTGTGGAGGATGCTGGGAGAGTCCTGCTCACGGAGAACACAACAGAACGAAGCCCAGGGCTAAGTGCTTGGAGATGGTACCCACGGGCCCTGCAGTAACCTGGGTGCCTTTCCTTGGCCCCAGGCTCCCTGGACAGTGGCCCTCAGCCCCCTGCTCTCTTCAGGGGCCTGGCAGGAACTCCCTCATTCACCTACTCCCTTTTAATGGAGGCAGGCTGTACCTCCCACACATTGGACTTCTCGACTGCTTGCATCCTATTGAGCTCAGGAGGCTCGTGTATGCTTGTGTGTATGTGATCTGTGTGGGGGGGGCGTGTGTAGCGCTGCGCTGAGTGAGACGCCCAGTGGTGAGCACCTCAGTGTCCCCTCTGTACTGCTCTGCTGGCAGAGGCGAGGCCAGTAGGACTGGGCAGGTGCCAAGCTCGTCACCCCCAACCCCACCTCTGCGCTCAGTGGATTCTCAGGCTTTATGTCAACCTGGAAGGAAGTGGACATGGGTGTGGGTGAGACCTGGTTGGGGGCATCAGCCACGAGGATCACCTGAACTCCGTCAGTTTTTAGGGTGCGGATGTACATTCACAAATTGCAAAGAATCAGATGACTCTCCGTGAGAACCACAGCTCCATTCCCAGAACAAACTGTGCCACTTCTGGTCAGGACCCAGGAGTGTAGGGTCTCAGGCCTCCACTTAACAAGGTCCAGCTTCAGATGTGAAGGCAGTGGTCACACCCACCACTCCGCCTGAGTGACATCACAGAAGCAAGAGTCAAAGAAAATACACTGTACCTTTTAAGAACAGAGGCACGTTTTATAGTCACATGCACAAATACATGCATTCATATGACCAGCATGTGTGAGTTTGCTAGTGTGATTGTTTTTAACTTCTTCATGTTAATTTCCCCCAAATATAGGTATAATTTAATGTCCATTTATAAATGATAGTTATTATTGAAAACTTAGTTGCCAAACCTGGCATTTTAAAAAGAGGGTATTTTTCAGACTTTTTTTTTTTTTCAAGTCAGAGTTCGCGCTTGTATCCAGGTGACCTGGGCCCCCCGTGGACACACACAGGGGCAGCCCTCGTAGACAACACAGCGGCATACAGCATCACCATGGCCCTCCCAGCCCTGAATGGGAACCGCCCACCCCCCCTCCCCAGCATCTCTGCTGCCTTCCTGCCACTGCGCCTGTGCAAGGCCCCTGAGCACAGAAGCCCTGGGAGTGAACAAGGGTCTGGGACCTTGATGTCTTGGCCACAGGAGCCCAGCGGGAGGCCTCCACACTGTCCAGTCTCATCCTCTCATTTCCTCCCTTCACCTGCTTGACCTCAGCTCTCTCCCCCGCTTTACCTGAACATGCTACCAGGGAGGTCAGAGCTCCCTGTGAACCACGGTGGGGAAACAGGGCATTTGGCACTATGCCTGTCTTGTAGGTGCGAGACGGACTGCAGTGAGCTGGCTTCACAGCGTCCACATCCCAGACCGATCTGGACGTTTACTGCTGCGGAAGGAGCGGTCTCAGGGCTTGTGTGTCCACACTGTGCACACAGACCCACTGTCTAGACACGGCTCTGCTGGGCAGCAGTCACAAGGCCAGACTGGGGTCACAGATGTCCCCCAGTCCCTGGCCGGCCCTCATGCTCCTGTTGGCTGGGGCCTCGCTGGGCCCCGAGCCAGACATCCACATGGTCTGGACCCCCTCACGGCATGCATCTGGTCCTGAGCAGGGCAGAAGATGGGCCCCTGTCCTGACCAGGGATGGGGCACACTCTATGCCCCTCCCACCACACCATGCTCACAAGAAGCCAGACCCCAGGTGCCCATCAGGAACACAGACGTGCCAACCCTGGCCATGCTGTCTGACCGCCCAGCCTGGGTCTCCCTGCCAGGACACGTTAATGATGGAAGGGGCAAGTTAGCACTGAACTCAGTTATCACAGACATCCATCAAGTGTCTGGCACAGAGCAGGGCTGGGAGGAGCCCCAGCACTGTTCCTCAGGTCCTGCAGAGGAACGTCCCAAAGAACACGTGACCTTCTGGGGCTTCAGTCTTAAGACCAGTAAGCCTCTCTTTATGTTCAGCCCTGTTCCCCCAAAGAAAGTGTCCCGAGGTCTGATATCTGGAGACCAGGAGGGCACAACATACTGCCCCACCTGGTCACCGGGCCCCACCGCCTGGAGCTCTGCATTCCCACGTGGAGATGATGCTTGCCCGAGGCTAACCTGTTCCCTGAGACTATCATTAGACAGTGAGAAGGAAGGCCTTTCTACAGTATGGGGAGAGGCGCTCGGCTCAGGGCAGCTCTGGGAGAGATGAGACCTTGTTCAGGCAGGCAGAGCTAGTTCTTGACCAGAAGTGCTGGTCGGCTGCGGAAGTGGGAGTCAGCGGCAGCATGATGGAGCTCCCGCTGGGGCCCGGGAGCAGCTTCCCCCCCAGAACGGCCAGCTGAGAGGTGTGCACCTTGTATCCACTGACAGACATCGATAAGAGACATTCTTGATGTTCTTGTGGAAAAACAAACTCAGCTACCAGAAAAAAGCAGTTCCTTCCTTGGCTTGTATTGCAGCCTATTCTCATCTCAGGAGAAGGTCACGGGCCAGGGAAGGGCCTCCTGCTCTGGCTGTGGTGTGCTGAGTCGCTGGGGAACAGGGTGTCCAGGGCTGTTTGCTCTAACCAGCCTGCCTCTCCTCCCTGCAGAGTTACGAAGTGAGGAGTGTCCTCGGAAAGGAGGTGGGGCCGTTAACCTGCTTTGTCCGGTGCATCACCACCCACCCGACCTGCAGCGTGGGATTGGAGGAGGTTGAGCTCCTGAGCGAGGGGAGAGCCTCTTGAGAACTCTGGCAACGGCCATAGGATCTGTGAACTTTACCAAGTGGCTGAGAGGTGGTGGTGGTTTGGGTCATTTCTTAACCCTGGGCAGAGTGAATGTACTTTATGATCTTGAAGTGGAACTTCACGTTAGTAAAATGGTTTTGTAAACTATAAATCAAAATACTTTTTTCTATGATTATATATTTTTATTACCTTTCTGCATGTTAAAGCTTAAATAAGCTTCAGGCCTTTGTATTGTATTTATTTTAGATAATACAGTAGAAAAAATTATTTTGTCCTACTCTAATTTTAAAGTGTTCTGTTCAAATTTTACCATGATTCAACAGGTTTTTTTTCTTCCCCCATTTCTTTTAACATTTCCCCAAAGAATACCCGGCAAAGGGCAAACCTTTGTCTCTCTTGTCTATTACTGCTCTGCACAGTCGGTGTCCAACCTAAGTGCTTTGCAGTTGGTTATTTTTTGGAAAATGTTCTGGGGGCACTGTGTCAGAGGTCAAACTGTTATGGGTAAAGTACAGATAAAGTGAGAGAACAACAGGTCTGGTTAGCACTGGGTGCACAGACAAGGCCACCCCGCCACAGAAGAGCTGGGTCATCGTTCACCTTGTTGGCAGAGTATCTGAGTTAAAAGTAAAACCCCGGATTAATTATCTCTGGACACTAAAGATTTTGTTTCCTCCCTTATGACAATATAATCCTGACAGGCCACGGTTAATAAATTACATAATATAGACGTAGCAGCCAAGACAAAGAAAGGCTGCCCAGTACCCACTCTCATGGGGGAAAGGCAACGACTTTATTTATTCGTCCAGGTTAATCTTTCAAACATTACAAGTACTGGCAAGGTAGCCGGTTTTAAGTAGCTTTGTGACTGTCCTTCCCATCTCCTACATGACTTGTACTTTACGCACTTGGAAAATCTACTTGAAGCTGACTAAAGAAGTGAGGAAAGTGAAAGCAAATCCCATGAAAGCCAAGATGAATCGGGCTGGTTTTCGGGTAACCGAGCCCTCTTCTCCTTGCCCCTAGACCCCCACTCGAGGTGGGACGCACTCCAGTGGGTTTCCAACACGTTCCCGGGGCGCGGGCACCTTCCACCCGAGCGGGTCTCGGCAAGTTAACCAGCACGTCCGCAGGTGGAGTTCGGCCTGTTTGAGAAGCAAAGCAACCCGGGATGACCGGCCCCGGGGTGCAAGTCAGCCAGACGCGCCCTCCCCTGCGGGTTCGGAGGGCCGCGAGCGCAAGAATCAAAGTGGGTCTAACGCGTCTTTATTCTTACAAATACTGTAAAAATCAGTATAAAAAAGTGAGCATGCTCAGTCTTTCCCTCGTATCTACAGTACAAAGGCTTGTCGGAAAAGTCTCTTTTACGAATGTACCTTAGCTGCATCCTAGGCGTAGGATGTAGAGAAGCTGCCGTCACAGTAACTTAGGGTCCACGCGGCAGCTGTCCGAGTCCCGGCCAAGCGCGGGAGTCCGGCCCGGCGGCTCCAGGCAGTGCGGCCGTAGCCCGCGCGCCCCCCGCGTCACCGCGCGTCCGCCGCCCCCGCGCCGGGCAGGAAGGGCGCGCCGGGCAGCTGCTTGAAGAAGCGCCGCAGTCCGGCCAGGTCCCGCGTGAGCTGCTCCACGCGCTGCTGCAGCTTCTCGTTCTCGGCCGAAAGCTCCACCAGCTTCTGCTGCATCTCCTGGTTGCGCCGCTTGGCCTTGTCGCGGCTCTTGCGCACAGCGATGTTGTTGCGCTCGCGTCGCTGCCGGTACTCGGGGCTTCCGCGGTCCGGGCCCCGCTTGCCCGCTGTCTTGTCGCGCGCGGGCCCGGGCGCTGGGGGCGCGGGGCTCCGGCGCGGCGGCTCTGGCGACGCGGGCGGTGTGGGTTGCGCAGCGGCCGCGAGGCTCACCACCGTCTGCGCGCACGCGGCCACCTGCGCGGGCAGCAGGGAGCCGGGCGTGTCGCCGTCGCCCCAGTCGGGCTCGCGCTTGAGGGGTCGCGGCGCCGGACCGGGGCCCCCGAGGCGCGCGGGGCCACCGGGCAGTAGCTCCAGGGCGCCCGCTTTGTGGTTGCTGTTGAAGAGGTCGGCGAAGAGCTCGTCGTGGCACAGCTCCAGGGTGGGCACGGCGGCCATGGAGTCGATGTAGGCGCTGAAGTCGATGGCGCTCTCGTCGTCGTACATGGCGGGCGCGGCCGGCTCGGCTCCGCGACCTGGCTTCCCCACTCGGCCGGGCTCGTAGAAGGCAGCGGGTTCCGCCGTCCAGGGCGCGCCGCGCGCCGGGCCGTCCAGGCTGAAGAGCGCGGCGCTCATGGCGGCGTCGGGCCGGCGGCGAGCGCGGTCCCCGGGCGGGTCGGGCGCTGCCTTTTCTAGCCCGGCTGACGCGCACGCCCCGCCCCGGCCGCGAACCGCGGGACCCCCGCCCGCGCGCCTCCCCCGCGCTTCCTGCCCGCCGGCCCGGCCCGCGCGGCGCTGCCGGGAACGACCCTCCCTTGGCCGCGCCTCCTTCTTCCTGCTGGTGGGTCGGCGCCTCCGCGCCCGCGGAGCCGGGGCGGAACCAGAACGGGGCACTGGCCCGGCTCGCGAACTAGGGCACCGTGGCGCTGCCCCGCATCTTCAGGGAGTTCGGGCCGCGGTGCTTCTCGATCGCGGGGATGCCCCCTTGAGGCTCGGCCAGGTCTGGGGAGCGCGCCTGGGGCCAAGGAGAGCCTCGAACCCCGCGCGCCCACGAACCTCAAGAGCGCCCGAGAACTCCGGGCTCAGCTCCCGTGAGCCCCGCGCCCCGGACCCTGCCTCCAGGGCCACAGAGCAGTGCCGTTTTGTCATGGTGTCTTACTTCGGTCCTGTCTTTACTTCCAGACTTTTTTTTTTTTTCTTTCGTCTGTTTAGTGTTCCAAAAAGAAGTGCCTTTGGATCCAAAGCAGTGGGGTAATTCCCCTTTAGGAGAAAGATAATATTTAGACTAGTAGCTCTGACAAGGTATTAACTTGCTAGCTCTTCACTTTATAACACTCAGGAGAAGACTGTCAGTTGGCTTTGCTGGTAAACATTTGCTACAATTCGGGTCAGGCATTTCGAGTTAATTCTATTTTTCACATCACAGTCCGTTTTCAGACCGGGCCTCCGTCCACATCCTTTTTCATTTTGCTGCTTCCCAACACCAGGCAGTCCACAAGCCCCACAACCCTCCACAGTATGCCAAAAGTAACTTCTAATGTGTGGTTCATGCACACCCTCAGAAAAGACATTTATTTTGGAAGTCAGAAAAACGCTACTAAAGCCCTCTCTAGTCAGGGAATGCAAAATAAATACTTGCACAGAAAACCGTATTCTCCTGAAAATAATTTGGTGACATGATTAGTAGATTCAGATGTCAAGTTGGGATTGAGTTTGAGATGCTACACCCATATTTTTTAGATGAAGTAACTAGTAGTTGATAACTTTTCGATAAGAATTTTCTTCCCTTTTCCAAAAATGAGAAAGGAAAGATCATAGACCAACAAAGTAGGAATTTGTTATGACATTTAAAGGCAATCAAAATACAATAAAATGATTTAAAGTTTAGCTTTTGTGTCAGTAGTTTACACTCATTTCTTAAATGTCTCCACCTACTGTCTTTTCCTAACTATTAATTTTTCCAAAGTAAATACAAAGTTGTTCATAATTTCTCATTGTCAGGAATCTTGAGTTTTCTGATTCTGAGTGATTTTGTGTGGTTTTCCGAGCAGGACTGTACAAAGGAAGCAGTCACATAAAAAAGCGTTTTCTTGAAAATGTTGGAGCCAGCTGAAGCAGAATTTCTTAAACTTACAAGATTAGAGCATCTGGTATAGGGTTTCCGAGTTCTTTATTCTCAGGGACCATAGTGACAGATCTTGGCATAACATTCATAAAAGAGGCAAGTTTTCAGTGCTTGGGTACTACCAGTAGCATTTTTACCTTAGAAAGTCAGCTCTGAATTGTTCAAGAGCAAAAGGCCCAGTCTGATAACTTTTCTTTTTTTTTCCCTAAACTTGAAACCAGTTACTCCTACAGGGACAGTCAGAAGGATAATTTTTTCTTCATCAGAACACTACCGACATTAAGAGAAAAATATAGACAAAGTAAATATTTTGAACCTTACTAAAAAGACTTTTGCCCATAAAGATATTTTAGATAGAGATCAAGAGGAAGATATAAAATTCTGAAGGTTAGAAGAGAAATAAATAAAGAGATGACTTTTTTCTAAATGCTTTAAACATGGACCACATGATCTAAAATTCTCTAGAAATTGCAAGTCCAGAAACATTGTTGAAGTTCAAAAATCTAAGAAAAAGAAATCTGCTCTCAGAAGCAAGTTAGAGTGAGTTATAGAAGAAACCTTTTTCCTTTGACAGGCATACCCTTAAAGCTGCAGATGAAATCCCTGTGTTTAATAAGTGAGCTCACATTCCTGGAACATTAAATGCTTGCTAGAAAAATGTTAAGGAGTGGTACGGAATTCTGGGTGGGTTAGTACATAATATTTAAAGTAGTGTGTGGTGAATTTTGAAATGATGCAGAATGGGAAATGCTTGAATAAATGGGAATTCTTATATCTTTATGTTGCCTTTTGATTTTTTTGTATAGTTCCTGATGAGCTGAGCTATACTGGTTAATTAGCTAGAAATGAGGAAGCCCACAGGTTTGTGAATTTCATTTTAAAGGACAATGAGGCCTTTGAGTTCTGTCACTTCATGTACTGTTTTAGACTCCTTTTAGAATTTTCTGGGACTAAAACTTTTCCTTAATAGTGGTTCCATGGAATGGACTCTTGAAAATGGAAGCATCAGGACTCTAGCTGATTCAGGTCTCCTCCCTCAAGAATGTAGCCCAAACTCCCTTAATGAGCATCAGTAGAATTTTTAAGCCTGACTGGCTAAGCAAACAAGAAATATTGTTACTATATAATATTTATATAATGTAAATTTTTAAATATTCATGGTAAAAATCTTATCCACAAACCATCATTATCCCTGTTTATATTTCACTTTCTTGGTATTTCTTATCTGTTCTATGTCTTTTAGATATAGTTTGATATTTTAGGATTTCTCAGTTTACCCCAGCAGAAGCCATATATAGATGCCTATCTTTGGCTATGCATTTCAATGCAACAGTTTTCTGGAGCTAACCGTAGCTGTAAATTAGCTTCCAATTTTTCTGTAAAGTTTTAAGGAGTAAAAGAACTTACCGTAAGAGCAACATTAGTTAAGCAGAACGGACTTATACAGTAGCAGAATAGAAAATGTATTGACACTTTTATGACGACCATCTCAATGATATTTGAATTCTTGGATAGAATGACTATCATTTTATGGAAAAATAGAAGAACTAGTGAATTCACTTTGATGTCAACCACAAGGAAAGGAAAGCACATTATTTGACCGCTTTCATTTGCTTTTCTTCTATCTGTAGACTATATCAAATAATGTTAAATTCTAAAAATTGCCTGCATCTCGTATCTCTTCTATCTCCAACTGTATATCCTTACTAGGTTGCACTGTTAAGTGATTCAATTTTCTGCAAAGATTGTGTTGTCACAATATCATTTCATGCAGTTAATCATCTTGCTTCATAGAAAAGTTCTGAGATTCAGCTCAATTGTTTGGGGGATGTGGGCATCTCTGACACTTATCCTAGGCTTGTTTTGATGAGTTGGCCCCAAACTTGCACCAATCTTGATTACCTACCTTGTCAGAAGAATATATAAGAGAATCCTGGAACAAGTAAGAGAGGTGTTTTTCCAGGTTTTGCTGGGAGAATGTGGGGTCGTGGAAGGAAGAAAAAAGAAATGTCTTCTGGAGATGTAATATTCAGTGAAAACAACATTCTTGGTGATTTGAACACTACTGTGCCCTGTATAAAAAAAGAGAACTGGTGGTCTTGGGAGATGGATATGATGCATTAGACAATAGAACATAATTAACTCATAGACACTTGAAGGATTTTCTTCCAAGCATCTGCTAACACTTGGTTACTAGAAAGAAGTAGTTGCACATGGACTCGGCTTGTTATTGAGGCAGCACACTTACCGTCAGCTCTATGCCAGGACACGCAGAGTTTCCTATTGCCCTGAAAAAAAAAATGTTACAAACTTAGAGACTTAAGAGACACAGATTTATTATATTATACTTCTGGTTTCAAAAGTTCATATATTGGCTTCACTGAGCTTAAATCAAGATGTTCACGGGACTGATTCTCTTTGAAGCTTCTGAAGGCAGAATCAATTTCCTTGCCTTTTACAGTTTCTAGAGGCCACTTGAGTTTCTTGCGACCCTTCCGTCTCATCCCTGCAGCCTGTGGTCTGGTCCTCCCTTCTCCTATCCGTCTCACTCGGGCCATTAGGCACCGTCTTTATAAGGGTCTTATGAGTCCACTGGGCTGGACCTGGTAATTCAGCTTCATTCCCCATCTCAAGACCCCTGAACTAATCACATCTGTTAAGTCTCTTTTGTCATGAAGCGTAACATATTCTCAAGTTCAGAGTTTGGGACATTGTATTAGTATTAGTTTTGCAAGGGCTGCCTTAACAAATTACCACCAACTAAGTGGCTTAGACAAGAGAATTTACTCTCTCACAGTTCTAGAGCCTAGAAACCTAAGATCAGGTGCTGGCAGGACTGATGCCTCTCCAGGGCTGCGAGGAGGAGTCTCTTTCACGCCTCTCCTCTGGCTCCTGGTAACTTGCTGGCAACCTGCCATTCCTCGGCACGTAGAAACATTGCCCAGCTTAAATTCAATATACGATCACTGGAAAATGGGGCTATTACAGTGCTATTACGGCATGTCCAGGGTCTCATGAATTAGAAATGAACCTGCGCACCCTGTGGTGCCTAAGCCCCACTGTTTTCAGCCGGAATTGGAATGTGCTGTGCCCATGGGTTGGGCTTCTCAACGTGCATGAGCACCTGGGCTGTGAAAACTCGTTTTTTAGCGTCTAGCTGGTTGTTATCCTCCCAGGCCAGATGGAACCAGGTGTTAGCTCTTCTCTAAATATTTGGTAGAATTCAGCTGGGCTTAATTTCTCTGCGGCTTTGGAATCTTCCCATACCAGGGATCAAACCTGTGACCTCTACTTTGGCAGCTGAGTTCCTCTTCACCGCACCACCAGGAAGCAGAAAAACCTGTTGTTGTAACACCACCAGGTTTCTTGGGGAAGCAATCGAAAATATACAAATTTGATGGAGGAGCCAAGATGGCGGAGGAGTAGGACGGGGAGACCACTTTCTCTCCTACAAATTCATCAAAAGAATAACTGAACGCAGAGCAAACTTCGCAAAACAACTTCGGATCGCTAGCTGAGGTCATCGGGCGCCCAGAGAAGCAGCCCATTGTCTTTGAAAGGAGGTAGGACAAAATATAAAAGATAAAAAGTGAGACAAAAGAGCTAAGGACGGAGATCCGTCCCGGGAGCTCTTAGGTGGCATTGCTTGGGGTAGGGTCCCTGCCCGAGTGCCCTGAGGACAATCGGAGGGAACTTCTGTGAGTTGCCAACTTGAACTGTGGGAGACCAAAAGAGAGAGAGTAAATTAACCGGCCCGAACACACTGCCGGCCGTTCGCAGAACAAGGAGACCGAGAGGGTCTAGAGAGGAGCTCGCAGGCTGCGGACCGGCCCAGCCCCGCCGGAGGCAGGAGGCAGGGGGGGAGGGGAAGGTCGCGGTGAGACACAGGGCGCAGGCACCCGACCGGCGCGGGCGGGGACTGCGGCTGGGGACGCGGAGGGCGGAAGGCGCGCGCGCCCGACTGGCGCCAGCAGAAACTGAGACTGGGTCCGCAGAAGGGAGTGAGTGCGCTACACCTGGGGAGAGTGCACCCACCAAGCCCCTGGCTGCCTGGACCGCTCTGACGGGGAAGGCACAGAGAGCAGGCGCAGCTTTTCCTTCCGCGCTTTTGTGGAACACCCGAGGGCTGGAACCTCGCGCAGCGCGGGGCGCGCTCCATATAGAACAGCCGGGAGCCTGAGCAGCGCAGACGGAGAAAGCAGCGTCAGCCCCTCCCGGCAGCCCCAGCCCATCCCCGCGGCGCAGGCCTGTCCCCACGGCGCCGGCCTCTCCCTGCAGCGCAAGCCCCTCCCTGCCCCGCAGAGCGACGGAGCTAGCTACCTGGGTGAGAGTCCACCTCCGCCCGCCTGTGTCAGGGCGGAAATGAGGCTCTGAAGAGACCGGCAAACAGAAGCCAAATAAACAAAGGGAACCGCTTCAGAAGGGACTGGTGCAACAGATTAAAATCCCTCTAGGAAACGCTGACTACACCGGAGGGGCCTGTAGATATCGAGAAGTGTAAGCTGGAACGAGGAGCTATCTGAAACTGAGCCGAACCCACACTGACCGCAACAGCTCCAGAGAAACTCCTAGATATAATTTTACTTTTTTCTCTTTTTTTTTTTTTTTTAAATTTTTTTCTTTTTTTCTTTTTTTTCTTTTTTCTTTCTTCTCTTTTATTTTCCTTTAAAATCCCCTATTACTCCCCCATTACTCCTTAACTTTCATTTCCACAGACTTTTACGATTTTTTAATTAGGGGGAAAAAAATTTTTTTTTTTCTTTTTTTTTTTTTTTTTCTTTCTTTTTTTTTCTTTTTTTTCTTTCCTTTTTCTCTTCTATTTTCTATTTTTCTTTTTCTCTTATTTCTTTTAAAGTCCTCTAGTACTCCTCTACTACTCCTTAATTTTCATTTTCAATACACTATAACCTTACAAAAAAAAAAGAAGAGAAGCCCTATTTTTAAACCAAAGATTATTCTCTCCCAATCTTGACTCTCTGATTTCTACCTCAGAACACCTCTATTTCCTCCTTTCCCCTTCTCTTCCCAATCCAATTCTGTGAATCCTTGTAGGTGACTGGGCTACGGAGAACACTCTGGGAACAGACAGCTGCGTAGATCTGTCTCTCTCCTCTTGAGTCCCCCTTTTTCTCCTCCTGCTCAACACTATCTCCCTCCTCCCTCTCCTCTTCTTCATGTAACTCTGTGAACCTCTCTGGGTGTCCCTAACGGGGGAGAATCTTTTCGCCATTAAACCTAGAAGTTTTCTTATCAGGCTGTATGTTCGTGGAGAGTCTGAGACTACAGGAAGAATAAATGAACATCCAGAGCAGGCAGACCTTACACGCCCAAAACGCTGAGAACACCAGAAACTCCTGAACATGGAACTTTTTAAGTATAGTTAAGTGACCGTCCCAAAAACGCTCCCATACCTACCACTGAAACAACCCACACCCAAGAGCCCACACTAAGTTCTTCAGCAGCAGAACATACCACGCAAATTCTCCAGCAACCGCAGGAACATTAGCCACCTGAACCACTCACACCATACAGGCTGGCCCAAGGACACACCTAACACATAGACCCATCTCAAACTCATTTACTGGGCACTCCATTGCTCTTCCAAGAAAGAAATGCAAGTTCCACGCACCAGAACAACTGACGCAAGCTCCCCTAACCAGGAAATTCTTACAAGCCAATTTGTCTAACCCCACCCCCTGGTTAATCCTCCACAATAAAAAGGAACCCAGACCTCCAGAATACAGAAAGCCCACTCCCAAGGGCCAGTTCTGGGGATGTGTTCCCAAATCCAGCAAATTGAATGGGCTGGGGAAAGCCATAGAGTAAGAGGAGTGAGGTAATTAGCGGAGGATCTATTTTGAGCTAGCTGCAGGTGTGACCTTGAATAAAGGATGGTCTTTTTATGAACTGGGGACAGGAAAACAGTGATTAAGATGTGAGCACCAGAGTAAGGTTGCTGCTGCTGCTGCTAAGTCGCTTCAGATGTGTCTGACTCTGTGTGACCCCATAGACGGCAGCCCACCAGGCTCTGCCATCCCTGGGATTCTCCAGGCAAGAACACTGGAGTGGGTTGCCATTTCCTTCTCCAATGCATGAAAGTGAAAAGTGAAAGGGAAGTCGCTCAGTCGTATCCGACTCTTCGCAACCCCATGGACTGCAGCCCACCAGGCTCCTCTGCCCATGGGATTTTCCAGGCAAGAGTACTGGAGTGGGTTGCCATTGCCTTCTCCTAGAGTAAGGTTACCTGGGCTTTAATCCCATCTCAAAAGCAGGGGAATACAGAACAAAGCACCAGGTGATGGGGAAATCATCACACGTTTCCTGGCAAGAGAGAGTGAAGCTGAAACTAAGGCAGGGATATGGGTGGAGAGGAGACCCCTGCGTGACTAACCATCATTTATCGCGCTATGGTTTTGTCAATATGATGTTGAATAATGAGGATATAGGGTCAAATCTCAGCTTTCAGAATAAGAGAAATTTAGGTTCTTATCCACAACTGCCACTTACCACCTTGAGATAGTCATTCTGCCTTTCTGAGCTCATCTGTAAAATGGGAATATAATAAATACCTTAGAAGGGTCTCCATGAGGATTAGAAAAAATATACATAAGTTCCTGGGTTAGTACCAAGTGCCAGGCATTTGACTTCACAACAAATAGCAGAAGCTATTGTTTCTATTGAACCAACCTTAATCAATTAGTCAAGATGTTGAGGACCAAATAGATAGAAACATAATAAAGGAAAACACACATATCTATATGTATATTAGAAAAGTATACATACAAGAGAAAATATACATGAAAAAGGAAGACACTAGGATACTTAGAAAGATTCATGAAAAATGTTGCCTTCCATGCTAATATAATGTCTGTAGATGACCTATTACCGAGATTTTTCTAGGCCAATGTAAATTTAATTCACATCTAAATTCCATCAAGGAACTTAAATATATTTATTTTTCTTTTTACTTATGATATGTTGCTTGCAAAGAATTAACTCCCAAAATGGATTCCCTTCCTGAAATTTAATATGGAATGGATGAATTCATGGAGTTAGCCGAAGTTGGAGGGATTGACTAAACTGAAGAAAATATCAGTTAGCCAACCTGGTGACCCATCAGAATCTGGCCCTATGATCAACAGAGCCATTTTTCCTTCTATCAAAGTCATTATAGTTGTTTCCTCCCAGCCTAATTTTGCTTTATCTTCTCTGTATCAATAAGCGAAGTATCAGCTGTGAACATGGTGGGCAACTGGGCAGAATCTTTTCAGTTTATATCAAATTGACCAATTCCTTGAACACCAGAATCTGCCTTATTTTTGGTAGCTCTCTCACTTATTTTTATTTTCTCTGCACTCCAACTTTTTCATTTTATTTCATTTCTACTTTTTTGTGAGGAGATTCTGGGCTCCTCAGCACACTTGAGTCTTCTATGATATGAGAATTGTATACCTTGAGAGAAAAACTACCCTCAATAGAACTAAAATGTTGGCTGACTGGTTCCAATGCATCTAGGTTTCTTGGAAACTTAAGCCCTGCAACATTCACCAGTTACCTCTTTGGTTAACAGAGCAATAACAAAGGCTGCATCAAAAATTCTAGACTTCTCATTGCAGTTCAGTCACTCAGTCGTGTCCAACTCTTTGTGACCCCATGGACTGCAGCATGCCAGGCCTCCCTGTCCATCACCAACTCCCAGAGTTTACCCAAACTCATGTCCATTGAGTCTGTGATGCCATCCAAACATCTCATCCTCTGTCATCCCCTCCTCCACCTGTCTTCAATCTTTCCCAGCATCAGGGTCTTTTCAAATGAGTCAGCTCTTTGCATCAGGTGGCCAAATTATTGGAGTTTCAGCTTCAACATCAGTCCTCCCAATGAACACTGAGGACTGATCTCCTTTAGGATGGACTGGCTGGATCTCCTTGCAGTCCAAGGGACTCTCAAGAGTCTTCTCCAACACCACAGTTCAAAAGCATCATTCTTCGGTGCTCAGCTTTCTTTATAATCCAACTCTCACATCCATACATGACCACTGGAAAAACCATAGCCTTGACTAGACGGACTTTTGTTGGCAAAGTAATGTCTCTGCTTTGTCTGTCTAATTTGTCTGTCTCTAATTTGCTGTCTAGATTGGTCATAACTTTCCTTCCAAGGAGTAAAAGTCTGTTAATTTCATGGCTGCAGTCTAGACTTTTAGGGAACTTCTATCTTTAAATTCTGGGTGACAGGAACACATAACTAGAAATTTGATAAGACACATGCTTTAAGTGATCAGGGCTGTGTGAGAGAGATGGACACGACAGTGTATTGAAAAGCAGAGACATCACTCTGCTGACAAAGGTCCATATAGTCAAGGCTATGGTCTTCCCAGCAGTCAGGTAGAGTTGTGAGAGTTGGACTGTAAAAAGGGTGGAGCACCAAGGAATTGATGCCTTTGAACTATGGTGCTGAAGACTCCTGAGAGTCCCTTGGACAGCAAGGAGATCCAACCAGTCAATCTTAAAGGAAATCAACCCTGAATATTCACTGGAAGGACTGATGCTGAAATTGAAGCTCCAGTATTTTGGTCATCTGATGTGAACAGCTGACTCATTGGAAAAGTCCCTGATGATAAAAAAGATTGAGGGCAAGAAGAGAAGGGGGTAACAGAGGATGAGATGGCTGGATGGCATCACCGACTCAATGGACATGAGTTTGAGCAAAGTCTGGGAGATGCTGAAGGACAGAGAAGCCTGGTGTGCCGCAGACCAAGGGCTCGCAAAAAATAGGACATGACTGAGCAACTGAACAACAACAATAATGGTCATATAGCTTCCCTGGTGGCTCAGATGGTAAAGAATCTGCCTGCAATGCGGAAGACCCAGGTTCAGTCCCTGGGTTGGGAAGGTTCTCTGGAGGAGGGAATGGCAAGAACAGAATGTTGTGAGATCTAGCAAACATTTTAATGTGAACTCCTGGGTCAGAGATCATTTCATCACAACCATCAAGATAGGAAAGAAAAGAGAGTGGAAGTACACAAAGATGAGGGTACAAAGGTCAAAGAAGGAAACTGATGAAAATCTCCCTTTTGCCCTGGATTTTATTCTCAGTGAAGTTGACAGTGCATTCATCTGCTGCAAGTGAGAAGAATGGTAGTATGATGGAGATTTGAACAAAGAAGTGAAAGTTTAAAATAACTGATGTGGGAATGGAAGATGGTATGAACTGTGGAGAAAAGAAGGAGAACTGTCTGAAAGCATCAAAAGCCAATAGAGACTGAATTTGTAATAATATCAAATACCCATGGGAGCCTGAATTCTCTATGCAAATTCAGCTATCTAGATAATGAAATGAGAAGTGGAGAGGTTAAGCTGGTGTAAGGTTGGGTTTTGCAATACAGACAAGAGAACAGTGAAAGACCATTCATGAAAACATGAGTGAAACTCTGATCACAGTGACAAAATGTTAGCCAAGCTAGATAGCAAGAGATATGCAGCAAGAAGCAGGGTAATAAGTGGAAGAAGACAGCAGAGCCAGTCTGGAGATCTAAAAGACAGACAAGGAGTGAAGTAAAAGAACTAAAAGTAGAGGATGACAAGTGGGATTTGAGTTCCAGATCTCGAGGAGGAGTCTCTGTCCATGACAATGACCATGGGAGAAGGCGAACAAAGGGGAATTGAGTTAAGGATCACTGGAGACGAGAAGGTTAAACATTACCTTATGCTCCCTTTATCCTGCGCTCCGTGCTTTTTACCACTGGGACTCTCCCCAGAAGCAGAGAAGACTGGATAAAAATTGCTGACTTGAAATGTTTCCCCAAAGTGTGGGTAACAGTGAAATGAAGAGTTTCATCTACTGGAATTTACAATATATGGTCTTTCTGGACTCTAATATCTCAGCTCTTCCAATATGTAAAATTTAGAGAAACTGCATCCCCTGGGATTGGGTCCAGAGATGGTGGTGCACTTGACTCTGAGCTGACCCTCTGCAATTGTCTATATTTGGTTACCACTGAAATGCACTGGTGTTACATTAGCACTAAATTAGAAAATATTGTTCATGTTTCTAAATGTCAGAGACCTTATAAAACAAGTGTAAGCATCTGCAGAAGAGGAGGGAACACTGGTAAGTAATTTTCCATTAGACCAATGTACTTGTCAAGGTCTCCCAAGGGTTATTTATGAAAAGTGGGAGAAGTTCTGCAATTCTGGCAGAAAAGAAGTGCCTCCAATTTCTCTGGCCAGAATTATGAAATCTGTCAGACTTCTGGTTGGTCAAGAAATCAGAAATTTGGTACTGATTCATTTATCCACTCAAAAATTTTATTACCTGCTTTCTTAGTGCTGTCAACAAATTGAGTTATCTCAGACAAGCTATTTGAATTCAGTGAAACCAGGGATCCTTATCTATCTGGTGGGCCTGTGGAACATGACTTACTGATGTCACAGAAATAAAAGAATAGTAAAGCTGGAAATTATTATTTCCCCTCCAGAGAAGTCTAAATCACTAAGACTGTAAAGCCAAGCTCTCCAACTAAAGTAGACTGTGATAAAATATATAGTTCCATTTTTATTGGTTATATGTGTATATACATATATTTGGACATTATATATATTATTATACATATATAAAATACCTTGAGCAATCATTAAAAATTCTACACAAAATATATACTCCAAAACTTCATAAATCAAAATGGAATTCTGAAAAATATTCAAGTAATCCATAGGAGGTAAGAAAACAGAAAAATTAAGAACTGAGAAAAAAACAGAAATAAAAATGGCAGAGGTATGCCTTTGCATATTAAAAACTACATTAAATTTAAATGATATAAATATACCAATTAAAAGACAGAGATTAGTAGAATGGACTAAAAATATGACATGCCTAATAGGCAAGCCACAAGAAACTCAATTCAAATATAAATAGTAAAAGGATAGAAGAAGACATATCACATAATCCTTAATCCAAAAAGGAGTAAAATAAAAAATAAAGTAGGAGTGGCTGCATTAATACACAATAAAGAAGACTTTAGAGCAAAGAAAATTATCATTGACAGAGATAATCACTAAGAAGGCATAATAATCCTAAAGTATATAGACTAAACAACAGAACTACAAAATACAAAAAGCAAAGTGCTTTATATAATAACTGACATAGAAATATACAAATCAAAAAATACACTGGATACTTCAACACTCCTCTTTCAACAACTGATAGAACTAGAAAGAAAATCAGGGATATAGGAGAATTCAAAAATAGCATCAACTAATCTAATGGTTAGTTTTTGTTAAACACTTTTAACAGGATTTAACAGACATTTGTAGAACACTTCATCTAGTAACAGAACATTACACAGTCTTTTCCAGCACCCACAGAACATTGTCAAAATAGATCACATCTGAGGCTATAAAACAAATGTCAACAATTTTTTCTCAAATTCAGATCATACAGAATGTACCCTTTGATCACAATAGAATCCAACAGAGACTACTAAGAAGAAGAAAACAGGAAAATATCCAAGGGACAAAAATGTAGGCAACGTTTCTACCAGTAGTCTGTGATAAATTAAAGATAGACAGAAAATCACAGTCTACTAGTGTTGTCATTCTACCAATATAATAAACAATACACTTATAAATAATCCATGGGTCAAAGAGCAAATCTCAAGGGAAATTTAAAAAGTCATTGATCTAAATAAAAATTAAAATATTTCCTATCAAAATTTGTGGTACACAGTTAAAGCAGTGCTAAGAGGGGAATTTATAGCACTAAACCTCACACTCACTTTCAGCCTCACCCAGAGCCTAACTTTCACTCTAACACTAATCCTAACCCTGCCCCAACTCCCCTAATCCAAACATGAAGGCAAACTGAAGCCCAAATCCTAACGCTCACCTTAACTCTACTGAATGCTTTTTAAGTTCTTATTTTATAAAATTTCTTATGAAATCTTATTTCATGGAGTGTCACATTTCATAGGATGTCTCTACATTCTGTGATTTTCATTCCAGGAAGTTAGTTAACCAAGCTAGATTCAAACTCCAAACTGACTTCCCTTGCAGTTTACAAAAACTGAAATCCCTATTCAGGTTTTTCAACTTTCAGCTGTAGCTTTTTCACTGGATTTGCTAAACCTACTCCCCTTAAATCATGTGTAGTTTAGCAATCTGCCAAGATTTGGGAAATTGTTATGTAGAGATTTTGTGACTCACTCCCTCTAAAACTTCCTCCTCTCCAGAAACTCTTCTGCAAGCCCTGAACTCTTCCCGCTTTCTCTGTATGTTTGCCCCTTTTAGTTTGATCTCCAGTGCCATCAAACATCGGTTTTTATACATATTCTGTAGTGTCTCATCACTGTCTATAGGAACTTCAGCCCAGCCAGACTACTTCATCATTACCATAAGCTAGAGATCTTGGGAATCAAGCTTAACTGATCACAGGGGACTCTCCTAGAGCCAAAGTTCTGGGGGATGGCAACAGTACATTAGGACGGGCGTCAGAGGAGTTTCATCTACCTGCTCAGGCAATTTACTGTGCCTTCCGACCTCGTTCCACCCAGGCTCAGATCTCCCATTTCCTCTTAATGATGGATTGCTACTGCACACATCGGATCTTACGTCTTAGTGGATCAGATAACCAATTTTTGGCTCCTACCTGGTGCACTGGTCAAATATTTATTCTCTACTGGGACTCAGTAGCAACTCAAAGGGTTTTGCTCAAAAGGAGAATAGTGATTAGTCATATGAGCATAGATTTACTCCAAAGCCCTTGGTGGATCCTCCCTGTGATTCTTCTCTGGGAGCCTTCCAACGGCTCCATGTAGCATGGCTATTTGCCACAACACTCCAAGTAAAACTAGGTCTTACTGAAGCATTCTAAAGTAAACAACCAGATTAACCAAGTCCTCCTTTTCTGAAGAAAAGTGAGTGAGGGCTGGAGAGGATCCAAGAGTCAGTGAACCTCCCCGCACATGATAAGGAATGATTAAAAACAGGAATAGCTATCTCCCTGACTCCCAACATAAAGACTGACATAGAACTGACACTCAATCCATGTTAGAACACACAAGTACATAAGTGAATAAATAAATCACTATCATCACTATATCAAGTTTAACACTGATCCTGTATAAATGCTGCATAACAAGTCACATATTCAATTCTCATACATTTTAGGCAGTGTAGAATTCTGGCCAGTGAAAGTGTTGGCATTTACTTGGTACTGAGCACTTGTAAAAGCCAAAGGTGTATTTATTTATGAATTATTCATTCAGTACATGTTGTGGGTCAGGCATCATGCTAAGTACTAAGAAAGGATATATGAATGAATGAATGGCATTGTCCTTGATGTTAAGAAGCTAAGAGTCTAGTAGACAATATGTCATGGGCCCATTCAGCCAAAAGTCAGAAGACTTAATAAGTTCCCAGCCCAGCCTGCCTCTACATAGCCCTCTCCTTGACCCAGAAGACTTCCTCTTCCCCAAGAATATCTTGACTCACTGACCTTGTTGCCATCCCACCAACATAGTCTAAACTCCAAAAGAAAGAAGGCAGGTAAGGAATATTGTACCAATCAGAAGAATGTATTTTCATATAATTCTTAGAGCCATAAATAATGTAAATGGCAAACAGCAAGAAGCACAGAGGAGCAGAGCTTGGAAAACATGACTCTCCACAAATTCTGAGACACTTTTCATGCCTCTTATGATAGTAAGGGAACAATAGAAAAGACTGGTTAGACAATGTTCCGTTTCAAGTTAAATGTACAGAAAATCAAGGTACAAGACAGCCTGTTAAATCCTTACATACTTGATGCCCTCTATTTAAACTGAGTAACAGTTTTGAAGACAAAAGGAGAAGGGGGTGGCAGAGGAGGAGATGGTTAGAAAGCATCACTAACTCAATGGACATGAATTTGAGCAAATTCCAGGAGATAGTGAAGGACAGAGGAGCCTGGCATGCTGCAGTCCATGAGGTCACAAAGAGTCAGACAGGACTTAGCAACTGAACAACAACAACAAATTTAAACTGGGTAAAGAGACAAGAAAGGAGACAGGCACAAGGAGGAGAAGAAAGAAAGAAATGAATCAAGAAAGAACAGATTACAATTCAGTTGATACAGCAGATTTTATCACTTCTTTCTCCTCTTTGACCGATTGGTTTTTCCTTACGTTGCAAGTTTCCCCATTGCTCCTGGGAGACGCTCCAGGCAGATTCTGCCTGCTGGTTTTGGCCTCAGCTGTGTCTAATGAAGTTTCTATCTAATGAGGATCATCATGGATCAGTGGGCTCACATCGTTCATTTCATTCATTTCAAAAACAACCTCACTCACACCTCACACTCAGAATGCTTCATTAATTTATAGTAACCAGGACATTTTTAAAAAGAGCTGATTGAAGTTTTCATGCTATTTTTTAAAATTATGAACGCTAATTATGTAAAATTTTGAAAATACCCAAAAGAAGAAAAGAAAAAACAAACACAGAGCCCCACACCAAGAAATTATTTCGTCTTCACATCTGTGTAAATCCTTCCCAATTTTCATTTACATAGTCCTACTTTGTCTTAATTCTTAACTTACTTTGCCTGGGTCAAATACATAACAGCATGCCCATTTTTATAACTATTATTACATGTGAGCATTTTCCAAATTATTTATAAATCATTCCTCATTTTTAAAGACAGCATAGGTTTATATCAACTGAGTATTCTATTGTTTATAACCATTCATGAGATTCATCAAGGATCATTTAAACTGTGATTCCATCATTCTTCATAAATGATTCCTCTGTCCATAAGAGAGACTAGTATTTAGATATTCAGATGTCTCCTACTTGTCTATTGATTCTGTGTAGTCTTGAGGGCAGGGAGGGTATTTTTCTACATCTTCTTCCAAGACCCAGCACAGGGCCTGACTTACAGTTAGTAAGCAATAAATGCTTATGGAAAGAATAATCCAGCCAACCGATCATTCAGGTACATATATAGGACCTTATAGAGATTAAGCAGAATTATAAAAAGTAGTGCTCATGATAAGACGTGGTTATCTCCTTATCATACCAGTGGTTGCCAGGGAGCCCAAGGACATCAAATTTCTCAGGGGGCCTTCTCAGCAGTGAATGACCTGACCCAAAAAATTACCTTCTCTCCTTGGTGATGTGATAATATCTATTTCTATTAATAATTAAATGGCCTAGAACAGTAATTCATTTTCTGAGTACAGCTCAGTCAGGGACAGTTGAGGTTCCCATTGGTATCTCTGACTCAAGTTCCTTTCCAGCGAAGGTGACTGGCTAAAATGCTCTCCCTGGGTGTACCCATGGACCACTACAGATTTGTCTCTGTACTGACCTCCCTACCTCCTCACTTGCATCCCTAACCCCACCGCGAGCTTCTGAAGACAGGAATCGGATCAGCTCCACTCAGCTTCCCCAATACTGAGCACAAGGCCTGAAACAGAATGCTGCTGCTGCTGCAAATTCACATCAGTCGTGTCCGACTCTGTGTGACCCCATAGATGGCAGCCCACCAGGCTCCTTCATCCCTGAGATTCTCCAGGCAAGAATACTGGAGTGGGCTGCCATTTCCTTCTCCAATGCATGAAAGTGAAAAGTGAAAGTGAAGTCACTCAGTATGTCCGACTCTTCACGACCACATGGACTGTAGCCTACCAGGCTCCTCCGTCCATGGGATTTTCCAGAATACCAGGAGTTCAAATTTAAACTCAGTCTATATTATTCCAAACCCTTGCATCTTCCATTTATTCAACAAAAACTGGTTGAGGTTCTGCTATATACATGGCTGTTTGCTACCTGCTAGGGACACAGGGCAAGCAAGACAGAAGAAAACAATCAGGTGGCAGCCATCACAACACCTAGGGTACATTAATAAAGTCTTGGAGATGTAATCTGAGAGATTTGTAAGCGGCCCAAAGATCACGATGAAACAACCTAATTTAGACTGCATTTAACTGGAAAAGAATAGGCCCCAACTCCTCAACTAAATGTCTAGAAGAAACAGCTTCCTTAAAGAGCCTGAACACTTTGGTGGCAATAGAAAACAAGGCTCTGATTCCTCCTCTTACCTGGAGCTTTTTGAGCTGTAGCATCTGCCAACCAGGAATCAAGAGGTGTGATCATGACACGCTGGGTGAGGCTAGGAAGGTTAAACCTGACTTACTGATCACCGTGATTAATTGGAGGTGGTCCCCTCAGGTTTGTACTGTCATCCTTCAGGCTGATGCCCCGTGCAAATCAGACACATTTGAATAAGCAGTTCGAATTCCCTTTGACACAGTGAATCCCCAGAAACACAGAAAAGGGTCAATGTGTGACCCCGAAAGGCAAAAATTCTCTAAGTGAAAGGCAATACTCATGATCAGAGGGGGTTTAATCAGCCACGTTTGGAGAAGCAAGTGATTAAAGCTATACAAGCTCCCTGGGCGCCAGTTCCTCCCGGAACCGCCCCTTGCTCTTCAGCTTCTCAACCCTTCAATGCTTTCTTCTTATCCTACTTTCTCGGTGTCCTTTGTAGCTAAGAGCTGATATCTGGGGGCTCTAAAAGTGTCTGTTCCAGCCCAGACTTTGTCCCATATGGATTGTATTACTGTGACTGAGGCTCAGTTTAGTCATGTAAAGAACAGAGATCAAAATGCCAGTGTATCAGTTTCCTAGGGCAGCCATACAAAGTACCATAAACTGGGTGGCTTATAAACAGAAATTTGTTGTCTCACAGGTCTGGAGGCAGGAAGTCCAAGATCAAGCAATCAGTGGGGTTGGTTTCTTCCTGAGGGCTGTGAGACTCTCTCTCCCATGACTTTTTTCTTTTAAGAGCCATTTCTTTTTGGCTGTGCTGGGTCTCCCCTGCTGCATGGGCTTTTTCTCTAGCTGTGGCAGGCGGGACTGCTCTCCAGCTGTGGTGCACAGGCTTCTCATTGCGAGGGCACCTCCTGATGCAGAGCATGGGCTCTAGGGTGTGCAGCCTTCAGTAGTTGCCGCTCTCAGGCTCTAAAAGCAGAGGCTTAATGGTTGTGGCTCACAAGTCTCGTTGCTCCGCAACTGTGGGATCCTCCCAGACCAGGGGCCGAACTCCCGCCTCCAGCATTGGCGGGCAAATTCTTTGCCACTGAGCCACCAGGAATGGCCCCACACCTCTCTTTAGCTTCTGGGAGCCTCAGGCATCCCTTGGCTTGTGGGTGGCTGTCTTCTCTGTGTGTCTTCCCTCATACAAGCCCATCTCCAATTTTCTCTTTTTATAAGAATACTGATCATAACAGATTAGAGCCCACCCTAAGGATATCATTTTAACTTGATCACCCCTGGTAAAGACCCTATGCTAAATTAGGTATAGCCCAATGTTTGGGTTACATTGTTAATGTTTTCAAAGAAAACAGTGAACATGTTTGTAATCACACCTTTTTTAACTTCTAATAAGCATCAAAAGGCCAAAATCACCTTTAGAAAGTATAACTTATTTTCCTTAAAGGGTCCTTTTGGCATATCTGGCCATAGACAAAGGGACAGTTTGTAAGGATTTATAAATATCTAATTATTCAGCAAACACATTGCAAACATCCCATGGTCGGGAATTGAATTTGTTCAATGTATGCTTAAATTAATATTTTAATATCATTTGATGTAAATGATAATCTCATAAATATTAATCCAAGCCAAACATTAACTAATTTATGCAACTTGACTTGCTGGGAAGAAGCAATGCCTTGTGATTGCTTAGTACAGATGAAATATTTATGTATCATATGTTACCTGGAGAATTGAAGCATTCTGTGCTACTGGGCTGGTCCTTCAATTAAAGATGTGCTAACATTACGTGTGTTGAAGGAATGAGAGGGGCGATAGGAAGGATATTCTATTCAGTGCCCTTGCCACCTGGCCTCAGATCCTCCTTCAGCCAAAATGAGACCTGACTTCACATCACAGCTCCTTGATATGTGCTCCAGTCTCTAGCTTTGCCTGTGGGAAGTCATAATAGCAAGATCTTCCCTATAATTTAACATACCAAGGAGAAGACCAAAAGCATTCTGTACTTTCTGTTAATTAAGTACATTTTACCTTAACATCATGATTTTATGCACATCTACTAGTAGATGTTTGCCTCCAGCAAAAACTCATTAGCTGATGTTTACACCTTTAGGCAAGGCACTACACCAACAGTATGAAATAGAAATTATCCAATAATTTAGTCAAACTGGTACCATGTGCCAATAAGGTAATAGGAATACATAGTTGGAAAAGTATCTACTGTGTTACAGTATTAACTCATGAGTGTTAAGTGATGCAATGAACACCTTAAGTTATCGGAAGGAAGAAATGCATTGTGAATGTTCTTGGGTAATTAAAACCTAGTCCAGTGATGCTGTGGAGGCACCAAAGCGGCCTCTGGCCAGGACCCCATATTCCTGTTCTTGTGGGGTCCTCCAACAGGAGGATTCTTCCAGTTAGTGGAACAAGGCTAATTCTTGGCTCATCATGGGGCTTTTATTTAGCTGAATGAGATGAGAGGTAAATTGCAAGAAAAACAAAAGGGTTTTGTTTGCAGATTGCAAAGAGAATTGATGCTTTTGAACTGTGGTGCTGGAGAAGACTCCTGAGAGTCCCTTGAATAGCAAGGCGAGCAAACCAGTCAGTCCTAAAGGAAACCAGTCCTGGATATTCATTGGAAGGACTGATGCTGAAGGCGAAGCTCCAATACTTTGGCCACCTGATGTGAATAGTCAACTCATTGGAAAAGACCCTGATGCTGGGGAAGATTGAAGGCAGGAGGAGAAGGGGATGACAGAGGATGAGATGGTTGGATGGCATCACTGACTCGATGGACATGAGTTTGAGCAAAGTCCAGGAGATGGTGAAGGACAGGGAAGCCTGGCATGCTGCAGTCCATGGGGTCGCAAAGAACTAGACACAATTGAGTGACCAAACAACAAAGGGAAGGAAAGAGTAGTTGCTAGGGAAAACATTAGAAATGAGAAGATTAGAAATGAGATTTCTTGATAGATCAATACATATATACATTCATATGCATATACACAGACTTTTTTGTTTGTTTGTTTTTCCACTTTTTTTTCCCAATTATTTTTATTAATTGGAGGCTAAATACTTTACAATATTGTAGTGGTTTTTGCCATACATTGACATGAATCAGCCATGGATTTACATGTGTTCCCCATCCTGAACCCCCCTCCCACCTCCCTCCCCATCCCATCCCTCTGGGTCATCCCAGTGCACCAGCCCCAAGCACTTGTCTCATACATCCAACCTGGACTGGCAATCTGTTTCACACTTGATGATATACATGTTTCGATGCTGTTCTCTCAGATCATCCCACCCTCACCTTCTCCCATAGAGTCCAAAAGTCTGTTCTATACATCTGTGTCTCTTTTTCTGTCTTGCATATAGGGTTATCATTACCATCTTTCTAAATTCCATATATATGCATTAGTATACTGTATTGGTGTTTTTCTTTCTGGCTTACTTCACTCTGTATAATGGGCTCCAGTTTCATCCACCTCATTAGAATTGATTCAAATTACTAGAGATAATCAATGAATATAGTAAAGTTGCAGGATATAAAATTAACACACAGAAATCCCTTGCATTCCTATACACTAACAATGAGAAAACAGAAAGAGAAATTAAGGAAACAATACCATTCACCATTGCAATAAAAAGAATAAAATACTTAGGAGTATATCTACCTAAAGAAACAAAAGGCCTATACATAGAAAACTATAAAACACTGATGAAAGAAATCAAAGAGGACACAAATAGATGAAGAAATATACTGTGTTTGTGGATTGGAAGAATTAATGTTGTGAAAATGAGTATACTACCCAAAGTAATCTATAGATTCAATGCAATCCCTATCAAGCTACCAACGGTATTCTTCACAGAACTAGAACAAATAATTTCACAATTTGTATGGAAATACAAAAAACCTCAAATAGCCAAAGCAATCTTGAGAAAGAAAAATGGAACTGGAGGAATAAACCTGCCTGACTTCAGGCTCTACTACAAAGCCACAGTCATCAAGACAGTATGGTACTGGCACAAAGACAGAAATATAGATCAATGGAACAGAATAGAAAGCCCAGAGATAAATCAACGGACCTATGGACACCTTATCTTTGACAAAGGAGGCAAGGATATACAATGGAAAAAAGACAACCTCTTTAACAAGTGGTGCTGGGAAAACTGGTCAACCACTTGTAAAAGAATGAAACTAGAACACTTTCTAACACCATACACAAAAATAAACTCAAGATGGATTAAAGATCTAAATGTAAGAACATAAACTATAAAACTCCTAGAGGACAACATAGGCAAAACACTCTCTGGCATAAATCACAGCAGGATCCTCAAGTCCAGTCTTGATGTGAGAGCCACTAGCCAATTAACAACAGCCTCTCTGGGACAGCTGAAGTTCCAGAGTCACGGGTCACTTATCGCCAGGTCCATCCTCCTTCTACATGGAAACCAATCCGCCAGTGTTCCCCCAATGACCTCACAATTGCTAGGTTTCAAGGAGACCTCTCGAACTTTGTGTATCTTGACTTATATGCAGCAATTAGCCTGCCTGACCATGCTCTCCTTGGAAGGCTTTCTTTAGCTTCCTGTGATAACCGCAGTCTCCTAGTTCTCCTTCTCCTTTCAGACCACCCCTTCTCAAAGAAAAAGTCTACTTTTTCTTTGCTGTGCCTTGACTATCACTATGTGTCCAGGATTTGCTGTCCCTTGTTTCTCTTAAGCTGTACACGCCTTTCAGTGCCTATGTCTTCTCTCATGGTTTTAAATATAATTTATCCTGCCTTCATATGTAATGTGAAGCTTCATAAATAATGCTCTCCAGATTTAGTCAATACTACATTTTCAGGTTCTAAAATGCAGCTGGTATACGCATGAGGAATATTCAATGTCAAAATCAGAAAAATAAAGTAATATAAGCAGCATGATTCTGTGTTTGGAATCCCTGCATCCATCTTTCAGCCAAGGTTAGAAATCCACAGACTTGTCTGATAATCTACCTACCCTCTCCCCTCCCATAACCTGTTCTTTCCTTCACCCTCCCTGAACTGCTCTCTGAACTCTGCCTAGACTCCACTGTTGGGAAACCTGACAAACACTTTTTTCTGGCCAAGAGAAGTTGTCATCAAGTTTCACAGAAAATTTTCACCATTCAGAAAGAGTTTATGCTTTACCAAAAGAATTTACCTTGGGGCCCTTTTGAATAACCAACTCTCTAAGGAAATTTAATATCTGATTCAACTCTTCAAAATTAGATTTACTCACATTTGAAAAACATGTCTATAGTTCTGTCTCACTTTATGTAACTAGCATGTCCCTGAAATATGTACAGATCAGATAGTTACATGCTGAATAATAGTTCAAATTATTAATCAACTTGCTAAGGGAAACAAATACTTTTATAATGTAAATAAAAACATCTAATATATTGCTTGTGTAAATTTGGACTTTATGTACTAAGTGTACTTATTTTTGGAGTCAGACTGTGCACACCAGTAAATAAGAGAGAGAGAAGGACAGATTAACACTTGTTCACGACTTGCCAGGTGACAGGCATTATGCCAGGAACTGTGGCCCGCCATTGTTGGAGAGCTTAGGTTTTTGTTAGGTTTTTGTCTTGTGTTGTGATAGAATATATGTCAGAAAAGCAGTGTTTGTTCCACAGCAAAAAATGTTTTTGCTCCCCTACATCCAAATGCCTTTGAGTCTGCTTTTTCAATACTGCCTTTACTCAGTAACTTTATACCAGACAGACTCCTGGGTATGACTTTTCACTTTTCTTCCATCCCTCTCCTTTTACTAAGAGAGTTCAAAGGGAAAAGTTTTATGGCTAAGCTTATTTACTATTAGGTGAAAGAAAAGTGAAAGAAAGTAAAAATGTTAGTCGTTCAGTCATGTTCGACTCTTTGCAACCCCATGGGCTACAGCCCACCAGGCTCCTCTGTCCATGGAATTCTCCAGGCAAGAGTACTAGAGTAGGTAGCCATTCCCTTCTCCAGGGGATCTTCCTGACCCAGGGATCAAACCTGGGTCTCTGGCATTGCAAGCAGACTCTTTACCATCTGAGCCATGAGTTACTGATAGAAAAATATCTATCTATCTATAAATATGCATATATATATGCACACATATATATGTATACACACATAATACATATTATTTATAACACAGTATATATTATATAGAGACCAAGATGGAGAGAGAAGAGATTTTGTTTTTTGGCCTTGGCTAATGATATAACCTACTTTCAGTGATAGTAACCACTTGATGCCCCTGGGATCTGATTCCTTCCATGTCCAGCTGCATGCAAGCCTTTTTGCTCCCATCTGGTTGCTGGGATAACCTCTTAATTCCACTTGTCACAAAGATGGCTATCTGTGGGCCAACTTTGACAAGAGTTCCATAACTAGAAGCATACTGAGGTGGGAAAGACACCAGAGAGCACTTAACCGCATTAACACTGAGAGAAGAACTCAGGCCCCACCCTCCATTCCTGGTCACCTTCCAGCCATCTCCATCTCCCCACACCAGCCACTCTGTGGGCTTGCAGATATGAACAGCAGCACTTGTATTAACAACTTGGCGGCTGCAGGAAGCCAGACCCCAGGAAGCAACAAGATATTTCCCTCAGGGAGGCCCTGACTAGGGGCTTCCCTTCCTTTCCCGTGTCAACAAAGCCTTCGTTTCCTAACTCAGGCCATAGAGTAAGCCAAATTCACGTTTTCCACCTTCCCTTCTGAATGGAAAGGGCCCTATTAGACAGAATTTATATAGCTATGTTGTGTTGATTTTACTCTCATTAATGGCTCCAACTCATAAAAAAAAAGCATTGGAGGTTTTGAAAAAATGTATCTGAAAAATAAACAAATACATGAACTCTAGTTCTTATTCCAGAACACAGAACAAATGAAATGCTCTGAGTAGGAGTGCCTAATTGTGTTTCACATAGCATAACGAGTTAATAAATCACACAGCAGCTACATAAATATGTCTGTACTCTATGTGGAGAACAGTTAATAACAGCTAATGTAAATGGATGTTTATTTATTAAATAATGGGAACCCAGCAATAATACAAAATAGGCTGCTCAAAATTTAAAGGAATGCAAAACATAAAATCCTCATTACTTTTCAGTTGTTTAGTAAGGAAGAGCAGATTGGAAGAGTGAAGTAATAAGCAAATAGCAGCTATTCCACATTGTGTTTCATTTGACATGCACATATACAATTGAACACACCAGGCGTAAACAGACACATACATGGTCAGTGCTTGCATATTCCAGTTCTGCCTATTTTGAAGCACAGGAAGACTTTTGCTTCATGCAGAGCTTCAATTTGACACTGAGACCTTATTTGCTATGGTAATCTTAGCCAATTCCATCACTCCAGCCAGATGTCTCCCAAACACCTTGTACATTTCATATTTGCCACTTAATCATATCATTGTCTTCAACTTCTTCCCACTTATCCACATTCTTCAGAAACTGTCCAAAACCCACTTTCTCTTTATGAAATCCTAGCTTCAAATGTCCAGTGTTTTTTTTTTTTTTTTCCTTCTTATTTGAACTCTCAGTCTCTAATTATCTTTAACACTCCCTTTTCACATCATTTTCTATGAGGTCCTGTTACTTCTCTTGGTATGTGTAAAGTTCTTACCTCCCCAAAAAACTGGACTATAAACTCTGGAATATGCTTCATACCTGACTCTTCTCAGAAAACTTTCATTTCCTAGCACACTGCCCTGTATGGAGGAGGTACTAAGTAGGTTGATGCCAGAAATGAGATAAAAACCAGAGAGAATTGTGTATAGAGGTTATTTAAGTTACTACCACTGGACCAAAAGATTTAATGACAAAAACTGATTTCTTGTCATTGTTTTTTAAGGATGATGGTAAATTCATCTCAATGGGGTAAATTTCTGGTTGGTAGGTAGAGGAATTATAGATAGACTCTTAGTTAATAGAGTGATCAAGTCAAGAAGATGAGTGACAATGCAAAAGTGTTTTGTCTGTACATATGTGTACTATTTTATACACCGTGTTCAGGGAAGTCTTCACGGATAAGGGGAAACTTAAACAGAGGTCAGAAGGAAGTAAGAAAGCAAGCCACTGGCTTACATAAAGAGAGTTACGGGCAGTGTGCTCAGCAAGGCTTAAGATGGCAAGGTGCCTTAGTGTGTCTGAAGAGTAGTAAAGAAGCCAGCCTATGTTGAAGGGAATGAAGAAATAGTAGATAAAATCAGAGGGTTAGCTAGGGTCTAGATCACATAAGATCTTGAAGAGACTGGTTTTGACTCTGAATGAGATCAGAAGTCACTGAAGTGTTTTGATTAGGGGAGAAAAATTATAGTACAAGTTTGAAAATCTCAGTGTAAAATTGAATTTGTTGTCAACTTCAGTGTCATGACACACTATCATCAATGCTACATGCATGGGATTTTTTTAATGTTATTTTTTTAAAAAGATAAAAACTAAATATAGGGAATTCCCTGGAGGTCCAGTGGTTAGGACTCTCTGCTTTCACTACTGAGGACACAGGTCCAATCCCTGTTCGGGGAACTAAGATTCCCCAAGCCACGTGAGGTGGGGCCAAAAAAAAATCTAAATAGATACACTTGAACTTACCACATAATCTAAAACTTTAGCTATAATTCTCAGTGATAATTCTTATATTTACTATTAACTATTTATAGTAAATTAACTTGTCCTGTACTTCCATATCATTTAAAAATTAGTTCCTTAAGACTAAACTGTATATTGCAGATTTTATAAAAAGCTATATGTATAAATACATAGAAATGTAGACAGATTAGAATAACCATGCATCCTTTCATTGATAATGAATGATCAGCAGTGATCAACTAATGGCCAATCTTGTTTCATAAATTTCCCCACTCAATTTCACTCCATTTACAGATTACTTCTTATTCAATTTTATTTAAGTATGATTTGCATACAATATAACCTACTACTTCAGCTCTGCATTCTGTGAATTTTGACAGGTAATATCATTTTGTTACCTCCTTTATTATCAAGTTATCAAGACACAGAATTTTCCCATTACACTAAAGTTCCCTTTCAGAGTCAATTCTCTATCCTTAGCCCCATCCCCTGGTAATACTGTTCTCCATCCTTGTAGTTTTGCCTTTGTGAAAATGTAATATAAATATAGAAGAGGCAGAGGAACCAGAGGTCAAATTGCCAACATCCGATGCATCATCAAAAAAGCAAGAGAGTCAGAAAAACATCTACTTCTGCTTTATTGACTACTCTAAAGACTTTGACTGTGTGGATCACAACAAACTATGAAAAATTCTTAAAGAGATGGGAATACCAGACCACCTTACCTGCCTCCTGAGAAATCTGTATGGAGGCCAAGAAGCAACAGTTGGAACTGAACATGGAACAACAGACTGGTTCCAAATAGGAAAAGGAATACTTTAAGGCTGTATACTGTCACCCTGCTTATTTAACTTATATGCAGAGTACATCATGCAAAATGCTGGGCTGGATGAAGCACAAGCTGGAATCAAAATTGCCAGGAGAAATATCAACAACCTCAGACATGCAGATGAAATTACCCTTATGGCAGAAAGCAAAGAAAAAATAAAGAACCTCTTGATGAAAGCGAAAGAGGAGAGTCAAAAAGCTGGCTTAAAACTCAACAATCAGAAAACAAAAATCATGGCATTGGGTCTCATCATTTCATGGCAAATAGATAGGGAAACAATGGAAATAGTAAGAGACTTTATTTTGGGGGGCTGCCAAATCACTGCAGATGGTGACTGTAGCCATGAAATTAAAAGACGCTTGCTCCTTGGAAGAAAAGCTATGACCAACCTAGACTGCATATTAAAAAGCAGAGACATTGCTGACAAAGGTCTGTCTAGTCAAAGCTATAGTTCTTCCAGTACTCATGTATGGATGTGAGAGTTGGACTATAAAGAAGGCTGAATGCTGAAGAATTGATGCTTTTGAACTGTGGTGTTGGAGAAGACTCTTGAGCATCCGTTGGACTGCAAGGAGATCCAACCAGTCCATCCTAAAGGAAATCAGCCCTGAATATTCATTGAAAGGACTGATGCTGAAGCTGAAACTCCAATACTTTGGCCACCTGATGCAAAGAACTAACTCATTGGAAAAGACTCTGATGCTGGGAAAGATTGAAGGCAGGAGAAGGGGACAACCAAGGATGAGATGGTTGGATGGCATCACCAACTCAATGGAAAAGAGTCTGAGCAAGCTTCAGGAGTTGGTGATGGACAGGGAAGCCTGGCGTGCTGCAGTCCATGGGGTAGCAAAGAGTCAGACACGACTGAGTGACTGAACTGAACTGATACAATATGTAGTCTGTATATGAATCTGGCTTCTTTTACTTAGTCTAGCACTTTTGAGATTCATACATGTTGCCAAAAATACCTGTAATTAATTATTTTCTATTGATAAGCAATATTCCATTGAGTAAATGTAGCATATTTGTTTTCTTACATTTTTTCCACTTTTTTTGGGGGGGGGGCAATCTTAATAAATAAATATACTCCCAACATCCACAAGGAGGTTTTTGTATGGGTTTATATCTTCATTTCCCTTGAGTAAATATCTGAGAGACTGTTGAGTTGTATAGCAGTTTACATTAAACTTAATAAGAAACTACTAAAGTATTTTCCAAAATGGCTGAATCATTTTGCATTTTCACCAGCAATGTACACTGCCCCGTATCCACACCAGCATTTAAATAAGAAGTAATGGGATCTCACTGTGATTTTAATAAGAATATCCCTAATAAATGATGATGTTGATCACCTTTTCATTTGCTTATTTGCCAACCATATCTAATTTTTAGTGAAGTATCTGTTAAAACCTTTTATTCATTTTTAGTGATATGTTTTGTTAGTATTGAGTTTTGAGAATTCTTTGTATATATTTATCATATATGTATAACTATTTTCTCCCATTTGAGAATTATCTTATTTATTTTCCTCTGTCTCTTTCAAATAAGAACCTTTAAAATTTGATGAAGTCTACTTTGTCCATTTTTAATTTTATAAGTCATGATATTTGTGTCTAAGAAATCTCCACCTGATCTAAGGTCACAAACATTTTCTCCATTGTGTTCTTCTAAAAGTTTAATAGTTTCAGGTTTTATATTTAAATCTATGATCTATTTTGAGTTACATTTTACAATATATTGTGAAATATGATTCAAGGTTCATTTTTGTTTTTTGCATATATATGTACAATTATTTCACACTATTTTTGGGCAAGAGTTCATTTTTCACTGACTTCCCTTGGCACCTTTGTAAGGAATCAGTTGGCCATAGATGTGGGGGTATATTTTTATGCTCTGTTCTGTTCCATTGATCCATATGTCTATCTTTTCATCAATACCCCTATGTCGTAATCATTGAGTAAATAATCAATGAAGATTTATAATGAGTGTTGAAAACAGATAGCATGGGTCCTCAAACTTTGGTCTCCTTTTTCCAAAAGTGTTTTTGCTATTCTAGGTCCTTAGCATTTCCCCATAAATTTTAAGATCACCTTATAATTTTCTTTAAAAATTTTATAGTATTTATATTGGAGTTGCATTAAAATTATAGGTCAACTTAGGGCAAATTTATATCTTAATAATATTGAATCTTAATTCATGAATATGAATATTTCTCTACTTAGATAATTTCTCTCAGCAATGGTTTGTAACTTTTAGTGTATAAGTTTTACATTTCCTTTGTTAAAGTCAGTCCTATTTTATCTTTTAATATTATAAATGAAATTGTTTTAATTTCATTTCCAATTAGTCAGTGGTAGTATATAGATATTTAATTTATTGTTTACATTGATCTTTCATTCAGCAATCTTGTTGAACTAATTAATTCTATTAGCTTTTTTTCCTACAGATTCCATCAGATTTGCTAGATGGATTATCATGTAATAAATGAAAAAAGTTTAATACGGTTGTCTTTTATTTCTTTGTTTATCTTATGGTATAAACTGGAACCTCCTTATGGTGTAGAAGAGAAAATGCTGACAGTGGACATCCTTGTCTTGTTCTTGATCTTAGAGGAAAACATTCAGGCTTTCACCATTAAGAATGATGTTAGATGTAAGTTTTTTAATATATGTCTTTTTTTTTCTGATAGAGGCAGTTTTCTTCTCTTTCTATTTTGTTGAGAGCATCTATCATTAATAAAGATTAAATTCTGTCAAATGGCTCTTCTGTGTTTATTGAGGCATTCAGGTAGTCTTTATTTTTTTATTCTATTAATATGGTGAATTACATTGATTTTCAAATTATATATAATTTGCACTCCTGGGATAAATTCCACTTATTTATGTTATATGCTTCTTTTAAATGTTGCATTCAGTTTACCATTTTATAAAACGATGTTTGCACATATATTTATAAGGGATATTGGCCATTTGAGATGTTTTTGGCTTTGGCATCAGAGTGATATTGGCTTCACAGAATGTGTTTGGAAGTATTTCCCTCTCCTTGATTGTCTGTAAAATTGTGCAGGATTCAATTTTTTTTTATTCTTCAAATATCTGAAATAATTTAATAGTGAAGTCATTTAAAACTGGTCCTTAAATTGTGGTAAGATTTTAAATTTCCATAATATAAATTTAAATTAAAAAAAATTTAATTGTATATGTTTTCATTTCATATCTGTTGGCACAAAGTAGTTCATGACATACCAAATACTTTTAATTTTGTAGGTGCAATAGTGATATAACTTTCATTCCTGAGTTTGATAATTGTCTTCTTTTTGTCTGACTAGTCTAGCTAAAGTTTTATGAATTAATTTTTTTCTGGGCATTGTGTGCTACTATTGAGAGGTATATTATATCCACTTATGTTACAAACCTCAAATACAGTGCTATAATTAATGCTTTTCATAATTTTACTTTTAAAGAAAGAGAATAAAAAAGATGTATCTATTCAGGTTGGATAATTTCTATTTATCTATCTTCAAGTTCACTGATTCTTTCTTCTGCCATATCAAACCTAATGCTGAGATTACATAATGCATTACTGTTCTGATATAGCATTTTTCACCTCTAGAATTTCCCCTTGTTTTTAAAACATACTTTCCTTTAACTAGTCTTTGAAAATATTTATAAGTGCTTTGAAATATTTGTCTTCTAAACCTAACATATGGTCATACTTAGAGACAGTTTTATTGAGTACTTATAAGTAGGGTAACATTTCTCTCTTTCTTTATATCGCACAATTTCTTGTTGGAAGTGAACATTTAGCAATTCTGGATTCTGAGGTTTTTTCCCCCCTCAGCGGTGGTGTTGTTTTCTTTTTCTTACTTTGTGGATGATTTTCTTTTCATGTAACTTGCCTGATCTGTGGAATCTGTCACTCCTATAATGTGTAATTGCTGTTGGTTCTTGTTGAGTTTAGTTTTGTATTTTTATTTTCAAAATTTTAGCCTTGCTTCCTAGGGATCATTACGGTTTTTAAAGAGCTCAATGCAAATAATAATAATAATAATAAAGAGCTCAGTGCTAAGAAATTTTACTCAAACATCTTCAGCATTGTCTTCTACCCTCTGTCAATGAATCTGTGTGTAGCTTTCATAGTACATTCAAAGTGCAAGCAGTTTTCAAGCCTTTCACCACTTTTACTTTCAGAAACTTTCAGGTCAGGTCTCTCCTCTATGTGCACAGAGCTGAGCAGTCAGCCAGGATGTATGAAAAGCTTACCAAGTTCTTTTATCATTTTCTCATTTCACGGATCTCCCTTGTTAAGTTTCTGGCTAGTCCTTTAGTTTGTCCGTTATCCCAACAGAGTCTGTGACCATAGGCTCATAGGGTTATAGGCCTTCTCTGTTCATTTCCTACTGAGTTTGCTACTTTTACTGAGGATGCCTCCAAAGGAAGGTAGCTCTCAGAAACAGAAAATCTGCTGGCTTCAGGGCCAGCCTTTCTCTTGGGGAACTATCTTGCCAGCGGAACTAGAGAATGTATGAAAGCAGCTGCAAATTAAGTAAGACACAAATTCCCAGTGTTTTTACCCAATGTTCAGTAGTTTTTCGTGAATAAACACTTCTAAGTGTTTTGGTCAGTTTCAAGAGCCATTAATCAAAATTTCTGGCAATTTTGTCCAGTATTATTTATTTGAGGGGTAATTTGTACAGTTCCTTGTTCTGCTGTAGATAGAAGTCTTCCCTCTACTGTTCTTCTTGTCATATTATACTGGCTAGGACAGTTGATAGGAATAAATGAATTGACAGCCTTCTCCCATCCTTGTTCTTAAAAAACCATATTTCATCATGAAAAATAATGTTTTCTAGATTTTTTGGGGGATATACATTATTTAAGAAGATCACTTCTTGCTGAATTTTTTTTTGTCATTGGTTGGGTGCTTAATTGAATAAAAAAGTTTTTACCAAAACTATTATAATTGTATGATTTTTTCTCCTTTATTCTATTAATATGGTGAGTTTATACTGACTGCTTTCCAAATGTTAAGCTAACTTTGCATTCCTAGAATAAACCCAGTTTAGTCACCATGTATTATCTTGTTGTGTATGTAATTGCAAGAGAGCGATTGTGATGATGAGTTGGAATATATAAACTAGTTTATGAAGGAGGTGAGGTTATAAGGTACTAAAAATCATGCAAAAGTGGTTTTTATATGATAAAAATCAAAGAATTGACAGGAATCAGGGTACTAAAGTAAATCACGTGGAGAGACAGGAGCCACTGACTAGAGAGTAATATATTTAAAGTTGAGATTATAATGTGTGTGCACTTATTGTTAATGACGAGATATAAGGAAGAACAAGTATGAGTGGTTAATGTAGAGTGGGAGACAATCTTATTAGAGATGGGAAGTTCAGGAAACTGTGTAGGAGGTGGAGTAAAAGAATCATCTATGAATATTGTCATGAAAATATGACAGGAGTAGATTTACGATGCCTCTTTTATCTTTTTAAAAAACCTACAGACCTCTGTTATTAGTCTCCCTAATTCATAGAAGACTTTAGTTATGGGGATTTACAGAGGTGAGAACAGACAGAAGATTGTAGATTCCATAATCAAGCACAAACAATAACAATAATGATAATGCAAAATAAAGCCAAGTGCTATTTCTCTAAGGGCATCAAAATCCCATCCAGGACCTCTCCCTCTCAAGTGGCCTTCAAGAATAGCAACATACAGTCACACTCACCTTCTGAGATAGCCCACACTCTGTGGAGTGTGTTACTATTAAAATAAATCCAATTCTTACCAACAAAAAGAATAGAACATACATGATCATCTACATTTTACAATAAGAAATCATGTAAATATGTTTTAACTAATTATAAAAATCATTTCCTCCAATTTTAATTAGAAATAAATATTTGTTTGAAATATTTTTTCACATCTTAAGCTAGTACAAAACATCTTAGGTTGTCAGTTAGTCACTGTTTTCTTCTTTAAGATGAGAAGTTGTGTATAGAAAAGTTTAATTTTGATGCTTTAAAAAGTTAGACTTCTGGGTAATTTTTTTTTTTACACTTACATCAGTGAGCCTTATGACATTACCTTTTCTCTATTATCAAATTCACTACATATAATTAAATTTTGTCCCATGCCATGCCTTTTAGGCTCTGGCCTGTGGCTGATGAGGTCGAGTTTCCTTTCAAACGGCATAGAAGAAAAGGGTTATATACGTGTTAAAGGTTTAATTTTTCCCTCTGTCTTAAAATCAATATTTTTTTAGGATCATCCACAAGTCACACAAGGCTTGGTTTGGGGAGTTTATTTTGGGAGGGATATGTTAGTTAATATAGTTGTATAAACATCTGGTTCCTTTGGCAGATGGTTTTCTATTGGTCAGCACAGAGAGCAAATGGTGGGAACAAAAGCAGTGGAGGTATGAAGGTACTGAAGAGCCTTGGTTGACCCTTTCTTAACCAGTTAGAGAAGAAAAGCCCTTTTGGAAAGGTGGTATTGGGTGAAGTCAGGCTGTATATGTCACTTACAGATTAGGTGACCTTTGGCTAGTCTTTCACTGTTCAGACCTTCAGTTTTCTCAGTTGTAAAACGAGGATGATATAGTTCACCCTGACTACTCCAGAGGAGTATGACTATATTGAGGCACTAAAAATATAAGTAATGTTCAAAACGGGACCTCATTAAACTTAAAAGCTTTTGCACAGAAAAGGAAACTATAAGCAAAGTGAAAAGATAATCCTCAGAATGGGAGAAAATAATAGCAAATGAAACAACTGACAAGGGATTAATTTCCAAAATATACAAGCAGCTCATACAACTCAATACCAGAAAAGCTAACAACCCAATCAAAAAGTGGGAAAAAGACTGAAACAGATATTTCTCCAAAGAATACATACAGATGGCTAGCAAACACATGAAAAGATGTTCAACATCGCTCATTATTAGAGAAATGTAAATCAAAGCTACAATGAGATTTCATCTCACACCAGTCAGAATGGCCATCATCAAAGTCTACAAACAATGAATGCTGGAGAGGGTGTGGAGTAAGGGAATGCTC